>NC_056731.1:1433696362-1434003862 GCF_019279795.1 Protopterus annectens | reverse complement strand
AACAGTAACCTGCTTCTTGTATTAAGAAATGGGAATGAAATTCCTCTAGGGAAGAACTCTTTATTTACCTGATTTTATGTACTCCAACATTACAATAAAAGATTCAGCAGTTCTAAGAAGAGACGTTATTGCACCCTTAATATATGATAGACATTTATTGCTGTTTAAAATCAGTTTGGTGTGGTTGTGAACAGCACATAATCTATAACCAAGTAACTGCACATGCGGACCCGTGTGTATCTTTATTAGTAAGAAGGGACCCCATGTGGAAGACAGAAAGCACACTTACTAAGTTTCTAGGATTTTATGAATGAACCTGTGCCAAATATTCTGCTCCTTAGCATCTATCCATTTACTTGACTACTTTTTACTATCCTTCTGTTTACCAATACATGTTATTGTTGTTGTTGTTGTTGTGTCTTTCGGCTTTTCCTGGTTAGGGGTCGCCAGAGCGGAACTCCGGTCCGCTAATGATTGGCAGTAGATTTTTACGTGCCGACTTGCCGGGTCTGATGCACAACCTTCAACGAAGGAACGCCCATTCACGCATGTCGCCACACAGAAGACGCTCTAACTGAGAATCGAATGGGGCAACGTCTTCTATTGTTTTTCAAAGATGTTAATATTCATTGCTAAGTATCACATGCAGTGTGCTATAGTAATGGAACTTTCAAACTACAGGATTCATATATAGCTCATACATCAGAGCAACAATAAAGGTACAAGGTGGCGTGTCAGAAAGGGTGAGACAGTCTACCTGCTAGTAGCTGAAATAATTTAGAATTTATCATAAGATCATCCCCTTAATAGCAGTAACTAGCAGAAAACAATAGTGATGGAAAGAAAAAGAGAGAAGAAAAGCAACTTCTGTTTCAGAAAATATACCACGCACAACAAAATATTACACTGAAGTAAAAGGCAGGAAGATAGCTTAACCACATTATTAAGTGTAATGCTAGATATACTATGTAAATTATTAGCCACCAGACTCATTTTCCATAACTTCCAGCCTTCAAACCTACCCCCATCAGATATGTATGTTTATTCCCTTACCTCAGAATTAAACCTGGGGTCAAAGGAAGAGCTCACTGGAGGGTACCATCATCCAAAAGCCATGAGGGTGCTTTGATGTTTCCACATCTTACACCTCTACATCACCAAGCAGTCGTGGCTGTATGCACCACCCACCACAGCTGAATGTGTACAGCTCATTCACTAAACCAGGACGGAAAGGAGACCATTCCTCCTAATCCATCCATGACTGAGGGTGCCATGCTCCATCCCACTTACTGAATGAATCAGGCTTATCCCTCAGAACAGGACCTATCCAAACATTCATCTAAAAGGTCTGCATAGAGAGACTTGCATTATAAATATAAAGACTAAATTTACTTGATATTTCTTGAACTGTTGTCACAAGTTCTTTAAATGTAGTGCTTTACAATGGTTATATTTTCTTTCTGCCTGCCAATTAGTATTTTCCTTGATGTTGAAGTCTTCTGGGTCTAAATAATCTGTTTTATTGTTTGAAAAACAAGTAATTTCTGACATGAAAAGTTTCTACAGTTCTTTATCTGACATGAAAAAAGTATATTCATGTGCTTTTAGATGATTGTTCCATCAAGAAAACCAACTTTTATCTCAGGATTCATTCTTATGAAGAGGAGCCTTTAATAAGCCATGTGAGTGTCTGGACAATCATCATACAGTTTGTGCACACAGATGTGTGAGGGTTTGTGAGTGTGCGTGTGTTTGTATGAGTGGATGCTTTCCTCACTTATTGACTGCATAATCGTGGTTTATGTTTTGTATCCAGCTCCAATTCTACAGTCTTTCCTTGTGGTGTTTTCACTGCTGCACTGAGGCATCGTGGCAATATGGTCACACCACTTGCATCTTGCCTACTTATCCAGTAATAGTATCTTGCTTAATTTACACATATATTGTTGCATGACAAAATGTGCAGTCATACCCCCTCAACCTCTTAGTGTATGAAATCTGGACAAAGCTTGAGATAATGGGGGGGGGGGGGCAAAGACCCAAAATAGGGACATATTTTAAATATTGCTCTTATAAACTTAGAAAGTTGCAAGAATAACAATATTTGTGTTAACATGCATCTTCTAAAAGATATGAAGACTGAAACTCTAAAGTATATTCATTTTTAATTACTTTAATCCTTAGGTCATCCCAGTGATTTGTCAAAAAAAACACTATTTTTATTTGTAACAGACCAGTTGAGAGGTATGTGTGCAGCCATCATGCTGCAGACAAATAATGCAAATGTGATAATGCTTGACGCACTGTCTATGCTAAACACTACTGTACTTTAATGAAGCAGAATACTGATTTAGTGCAACTGCACTTTTGACCTGGAGGATTTCGGCACTGTGTTATTTTATGTATCTTGTTCCTTTTTATTTTCTTTCTTGATAGCAGTACTGTGCAGACTCTGGTTGCTAAAACATTTTATGATATTTAATATTTTTCACAGCATTATTAGCAAACGATTTATACTTCATGTTTTTTAATGGGTTGCATTATATGATGTCTATAAATGCCACTTTATTAACCACTGATACTGGTCTATCTTTGTTTTTCTTGTGTTGCTTTATGTCCTGTCAGTTGACAATCATTTGAGCTAGGCTATGGGACCATAACTTATGTACTACTATTGTATTCATTCATCTTACTCTTTGTAGCTTCTTTAAGTTGATTTGTACAGTGCCATGTTCTGTGGAATTAGGAGTGGTAATTGAATTTGATTGTGTAACATACTGCATTCGTCAATGACTTCTAACTAAGCAATGTGACTTGTAACTATATGAGGTAACTATAATATTTGTGTCATGTGTTCAAGGATGTCATCTGCTAGGAATCCAAATAAATGTATGTAAGGATTTAATGTTTGCCACATTTCTCCCATTTCTTAACTCCGTTTGACTATTTACCTTATACAAGTTATTGATGTGTTTTCTTGTAAAACTTTCTTGTCAAAAATTATAATTAAAATAATCTACTCAAAAGCAACTACATCGAATTCATAAAAAGAGCAGAATCAGTTAGCTCAGTTTCTTTCTCTACCTCTGCTCCATAAATATAAATTTATTTTAGCATCCCCTCTTCCTCTAACAGACCAATAAATTAAGTATGTGTTTTGTATAAAACATTTGCTATACCCTAAAACTATTAGAAAAATGCAAGATACCCTACACCATGATGTAGCCAGGCCCCTACTTGTTTCTGCTAGGAGTACTAATGTCTAAATACAACTTTAACATAGCTTTCTTGCATAATCTGCAAAGAATACATCATGGCCTCTTAGCTTTCTACACATTTGATAAATCAAATCACTTTAACCCTTTTATGTCATTATTAAGTTTCTTCTTAGAGTCTTCACTGAGTTTGATTTACATTCATGATCAAGTAAATACACTGGTCCAGTGAAGCTCCTTTTGCTGGTAGTATATGAAATAAGCAGAAATTCAAGTTTATCTTCTGCAGAAGTAAGCACCACTGAAACTAAGAGTTGCACTAAATAAGAGGCGGTGCATTAAAAGCTGCAACAATCATTTCAGAAACAGTTCCAGCATTTGTAATGCTAAAATACAACTAATGGGTTTGAGGACTGCACTAAGTAGCAGAAGTGCAATACAATTCAAATACATTTCTCTGTAATATTAATTAGGTGGGGTGTCTATCCGTACTTAGTTAAAGGGAAAATCTACCCTTTTCTTTCTTCTTAACTTTGTGCATTTTTATTCAATGGAATAATGACAAATGTTTTTTTTTTATTTTTTTATTTTACATTTGTTTTCCAGGCTAGTCTAACTGGATGTATACCCATTTTCAGTAGAGGTCCGGGGAGATAAGTTCTGCTAAAGAGATAATATTAAAATGAGTACTTCCAAATTTTAGGCTAAAAGGCAATTTTACATAGGAGTATGGTAATAATTTTACTTACATATACAATAAAAAAAAACAGAGACATGATTCTTGCAGTAGTAATCTTGCAAAGGAAGTTTGTGATCTGCAGAGGTGCATGAGAAGGACTAAGAAAAAAGCAAACTAACTTTAGGTCACTTACAGATCATTATCATTGAGGCTAAAGATGTGAGAAGAGAGTACAGTGGACAAAAGGAGGCAGTGAATTATTAGTCTGGACAAGTACATGGGCATAGCCATTGAGTTTTAAGGTATTCTTTGAGTCACTTTTTGAAAAGTTGTGTCGAAGTGAGGGATGTAAGTTCAGTAGGAAGAAGGTTCCAGGCTTTCCCCACGGTATTTGAGAACAGTGAATCCCCTGACTTATTATTGGATTTGTGCATAGATACTAGTAGCTTGTTTGCTGAGCGTAGATTTGTAAGATTTTTGTAGGGAATGAAAAGGCTTGTGAGAGATGGAGTATTAGTAGGATGATAGAGGAACTTGTGGGTGATAGTAAGTTGATGAAATAGAAGTTGACTGGGTAGCTCCAGCCATCCTAGCTGTTTAAGGTTATGACAATGGTGGGTTCTAGAAGGGGAGCTAGTGGCAAATCTGGCAATGCTGTTGTAGGCAGTTGCCAGTTTGTTGAGGTTATTTTTGGATAGATTAGTATAGATGGGTGAGAGAAATAAGATGGGTTTGGGCGATAGTAGTTCTGGCTAGAGGAGTAAGGAAGGGTTTAATTTTGCAAAGAGAGCCAAGTTTTCTGTTAACTGCTTTTATAGTGGTGTTAATGTGAGTGTGAATGTTAAGGTTGTGGTCGAGGGTTATTCCTAAGAGTTTAGTTGTTGGGTCAGGTGATATGACAGTGCCATTAATAGATGTAACTGAATTCTATTGTGGAAGATTTTTGTGTAGGAGAAAAGAGCAGTAATTTAGTTTTGTTGGGATTCAGGAGAAGGCAGCGACGTTGGAACAAGTTTTCAACAATATTAAACACACTCTGGGTGAGGGATTGGAGTTCAGATGAGGTAGTGGCAGAACATAATAAAGTAGAATCATCAGCATATTGTATGCTTGAAGAATTGCTGTAATTAGATCATTGATGAAAATTGAGAATAGAAGAGGGCCTAGAATAGAGCCTTGAGGAACAACAAGGGAAATAGGGAGATGCTTGGAAAGATTATTGTCCCAGAGCACAGCCTGCCATGGTAGGAGTTGGCCATTGTAATGCCTGTGTGTTTAGTGAGAAGGATTCAAGTATATTTAAAAGAATCTGATGATTTACCATATCAAAGGCTTTTGAGAGGTCAATAAAGAGTGCAGAGGACAAAGTATTATTGCTACGGTATTTATTGATGCAGTCAGTGAAGGATAGGAGGGCAGTGGTAGTGCTATGGAATGGCCTAAAACCATGCTGGCAGTCAGCAAGTAAGTTGTTTTGGAGTAGGTGATCAAGAAGTTGGCGGCGGATACATTTTTCCATGATTTTTGCTAAAGGAGAAAGTAAGGCTATTGGGCAAAAGTTTGAAAGTTCAGTTGAGTTGCCGCCTTTGTGAAGTGGGATAATATGGGAGATTTTCCAGAGGGTTGGGAAAGTTCCTTCCCTAATGGTTCTATTTATTAGGATAGAGATTGCTAATTGCAGATATTCTGCTGGGAGACCATCAGCTGAGGGAGTGCATGGCTTGAGTTTTTGAAGAAGGGAGCAGATGAGGGATGTAGGAACTGGTTGTAAATGGAATGCAGGAGCTAAGGTATTAGTGTTGGGTGGTACATTTGTGTAGGCAGGAGGTAGGGAGCTAGCTAGAGATTGGATGGCATCAGTAAAGAAGGTATTAAAGGCATCTGCTATATGCTTGGGATTGTTGCTAGGGGTGCCTGATGAGGTAGGTGTTTTATACTGGCCTGGACGTAGAAGTCTATTAATACCTGACCTGAACTTTTGTGGTTTGTGTTGGTGAGATTGTTGGAGGTGAAAGTAAAAGTTTTTTTTATCGCAAAGCATTGATTTTTTTTAGTGGCATTTCTTAGCTGTCTAAATATCTGATGATCTGTAAAGGTTTTTGTAGTTCTCCATTTAGCCCAGCTTTTATTTCTTGTTAGGATCTTTTACCTAGTCTCTTTCTGGAATCATTGTGGCATTGTTCATATAACTTACCCATTATCATAAAGTTCAAAGTAAAATTTTACATATCTAGTTAGGAATCAGAATCCCCTCTTGGTATCTCACACTGCAAGTTGAGATCACACAGTAATCCATAGTGGTAACAGTATGTGTCTTGTGATTGTTAATTTGGAAGTAGTATTAGATTTCACAGACATTTTAATATATTGAAGATAGCTTGCCCATCATATAGCATGCAAAGCACAATGGCAGGGTCTTTAGAATACTGATTATTATCAGAAAACAGTGCCATGTTGAGAAGAATGCATTCCATCTGATAAAATTCAAAGCAGAACATCCTAGATCTAGTCACAGGTGTACTACACTGTAAAATGTTGCTTTTGGTATTTTAAGACAGCAGCACAGTGTCAAATACATATTTTCATAGATGTTTATTTTCCAGTGAAAATGTCACAGCTCAAGTCTGGCACTCCCTTACTTCCCTTTAATATAGCAAAATATGGGTTGAGATCATGCCGTACTGCTATGTTAAGAATCTATTATCTTTTCTGGTCTTTTTATTCAATAGTACAGTGCTGGATATTGGATTTGACAGACATTTTAAATGCTGTATCTTTTTGTTCATCATAGTAACAAATAAAACAAAATACCACAGTCTAGGCATTTGAAAATATTGCTTATTACCACAAAATAGTGCATGTTGATAACAATTTGCAATTGATATGAGTAAATATAAAGCCGTATGTCAAACTTTAAGTCAGAAAAATGCTCTTTTTTAGAATTTTTTCCCTTGTTATATTTAATACCATACTGTTATTTGATGGATTCCAAAGGCATTCTGAAATGCTTTGTGTCACCTCTCGATCCAAATATCATGCAAAGCAAAATGTGCAAAATGCTACAGCTTGTGTATTTTAGAATAACACTTACTACTGCAGAATAGCTATGTTGTGAACCATGTATTTATTGTCTGCTAAAATACCAAAAAGAATGTAGCAGCTCTAGTTATGAAAGTTTAGCAATGTGAAATATTGCTTTTTGGAATTACTTTAAAATAGTTTAAGTCACTTTCCATTGGTATAACGTACACTCCAAAATGTCTCAGCTCTAGCTGGGACTCCCTAACCAGAGAGCATATCTTAGAAAATGTTGTATGAGCACCCATGGGATTCAGTAAGCCCTGCACGATGTGCAGGAATAGTGCAGGAGCTGCTGCATGCAGTATGAGTGATTCAGTATAGAGCTCCTGGGACGTGCACGAGCGCTCCTACACTTTTCCTGCATGAACACCACTGCCTTATGCTAATTACCTAATTTTCTGGTGAAAACTATGAAATGAGGTGAATTAGCAATCCAGCAAGCAGGCAGGTGTTCGTGCAAGACTAGTGTAACCTGCAGAAATGTATTCAGTTATTAGCAGAATACATTTCTGCAAATGAGAAAATGGAGGCATGACAGCTCGAAAGAAAGCATGCATTATATTTAGTACGCATGCCAATGGCCAAATATTTGGCCATTGGTATGAAAAATTGTTTTCATTTTTTAAAATAAAACTTTTTTTTTTGGCCGATCTTGGCCATTTAAGCATAGGGCAGTGTTGCGGAAACGGGATTGTGCCGAAAATAAAAAAAGGGGTGAAAAATCAAGTTTTACAGAAATCTGCATTTTGCCATTATAGTCAATGGCATGCAGAATGAAAACAATACCAGTGAATAGTAGTTACTAAGGGGAAAGGCAAAGTCTGAGTGTGGTAACTATGGAGTAAGGCAGTGGTGTATGCAAATGAGGGAATTTATACTGAATCACAAATTTCTTCTAAGTGTCAGACTGCATCTAACCATGTATGTGCTCTCACACCATCGTGTAGACAGGAGGAGCAACTAACATGAAAAGTGGGTGTGTCATGCTTGCTGTAAGCACATTGAAGCTCAATGGCCCATGTTTGCCCTTGGCTAAGCACAGCTAAGGAAGGGGGTGTGTCTGAGGCTGTATTGTCTTATTCCACGAAATGCAGAGCTTGTTCACATCCAGGGAGGGCTAGTTCTGCTTAAAAGTATTTACTTTAGATAAACAGGTGTGCACAGTGCGCACCAGTCCTAAAACAAAACAAAAAAAAAACAAACACAGGGAATAGCAGAACTGTTTACATTTGAGCACCGGGAATGTGCGGCGTGCATCAGGGCTTAAACAGGGAGGAAAAGGGAAGGGGAAACAGCAGAAGGAAGGCAAACCATTTGAACTACCATAGCTGGCAGGTGGAATGTATCAGAATCAGCCAGCAGCCCAGCACACTACTATAAACTATGCAAGCACCTTTCAGTCTGTTTTTTCCCACAAAAGCTACACCACTGGTGTACACATTTGGGGGAATTTTAAACTGACAAAACTAACAAAACATGTTTGGGGCTGCTGTTGCTTTGATTTATCAGTATGTGCTAGAGACTGAGGGTGGTGAGGAGGATAATGCTGACAACCAACTCACACTGAGGAGGAGGAGAAGAATGTTCAGACTCAGGGTAACCTACCAGGGGCTACATTATCTGGAGATAGTAGAGCACTACAGGTTGGACAGGGACATACTTCAGCAACTTGTTGAGCTGTGCTGGCCTCACCTCAGACCCAGAACCAACAGAGGGGAACCCATCCCAGTGGATACCATGGTATGTGTAGCCTTAAGAATACTAGCTACAGGTACTTTCCAAAGACCAACTGGGGATATCATGGGGGTCTCACAGGCATCTGTATCCAGGATACTCCACCAGTTCTTGGATGCCATGTGACCGCATGCCACTGAGCACATTTACTTCCCCAGCACCCGTGAGAAGAACAGCAATATGCATCTCTTCCACCATGTAGCAGAATACCCGGAGCTGGGTGCCATAGGCTGCATGCACATCCACATCAAAACACCACCCAGTGACCAGGGTAGGGTCTACCTAACAATAAGGGGTTCCACTCTATCAACTGCCAGGTTGAGTATGATGCCCAGGGCATTATCATGAATGTGTGTGCTGGCAGTCCTGGAAGCTTTCCTGACTCCCACATCTGGCATTCGTCACAGCTGTACCAGACATTTGCAGGTGGGGACATCCCATATGATCATCTGGTGGGGGATGCTGGCTATGCACTGGAGCTGTGACTGATGACACCCATTAGAAATGCACACACACCCACACAAGAATGCCATAATGAAACACATGCACAAACCAGGATCATTATAAAGCATGTGTTTGGGATGCTCAAGTCACGGTTCTGCTGCCTTGACATATCCAGTGGAGCCTTGCAGTACTCTCCCGCCACATGTGCACACATGTTCATAGTATATGCCATGCTACACTATGATGCTGTGAAACAGCTGCATCAGGAACAAAACAGGAGGGGCCAGACAGTTCCCCACCATTGCCAAGGTTTCCACAGGCACAGAGGGACTCAGAGGAGGAACATCCTGAGCCTGACCCTGTAGGCAGATGGAGGCATGTCCAGTATTCCCTGTCCTTGGCAAAGAAGCAATGCATAGCACATGCACTGAAACTGTGGGACACGAGGGACTGATCTCTGTCTCTGACTCGCACACACAGTAAAATGATGTCAAATATCACACCACCTATACCCTACCATGTATAGGCAGTGTACTGTGTGCATCCAACATAGTCAGCCCTCAAGCACCATCCTCACAACAGCTTCAGGCACAAAGTAAGTCAATCTCCTTAACAAAATTAATGAATGGAGTGGAATGTTCTGATAGCATATATATGGTATTGATCCAAGCATGCAAGGGAATGGGGTGGCTTACTGGGATAGCAGCAGACAACTGACAGCTCTGTGGGACAGCAGGAAGTGTATTCCCAGTACTGGCCTAACCACACCATGCCGTACCACCCTAGTTGACAAATACCACTGCAGTATATGTGGTGAGCCAAATAACTGAGGGGTCATAGGTCACATGCATGGATGTCAAAGTGGGGGTCCCATACCCACCCCCAGCCTCAACCAGCAGACCAGCTGTAGAAAACCATACAGAAATGCCTCTCAAAGGCCCCCACATGGCGACTCCATGAAATCCCCACCTACAGACTTTTACACAGTGATATCACAGCAGGTCTGGCAGTGGCAGTATGGCTTTGAAAGGTAAGAAGTCTGAAACTACAAAGGTCTATGCCAGAATAATCTGACCTGTGGTCGATACTGTTATGCCTGTAGTCTGAAAGATAGGGTACAGCACTATGCTAAATGGAACAAAAATGTTAAGCAAATATTAGCACAGTTTCTTCAAATGTGTATTGTGCACAGATGTGTCACCCCCCCCCCATACTCCCATAAAAATACAGTAACATGTCCAGCCGTCAACTAGAGTGATGGCTCAACATAAACAGAAAGCAATTGTCAGTAATACCCACAGTCAACTTACTGGTGCCATCCCAGGATTATCTACTGCCATCAGCCTGGGAACATATGATCATCAGAATGCACTGCCTTGCTACAGATGGCCTGCATCTGTCACACCTGTCCTACAGGCCTGTGGTAAATGGCCATGCCTCACCCACAGTGCTCTGTTAGGGAGTCTCATGGGGTCCATAACACCAACAAAATACAGTCTACAAAATGCAAAGAAAGGCCATGCTGCTAACTGCTAGGAGAAAATCTGCCAGAGTCAGTGAACCAGAAATCTGGCCAAAGCCATAAATAATGGGGTGAGAAAAGTCCAAAGAGAAATACACCTTTGAAATTCTGCTCTAATAATGTAATAAAGTTGATGGAATGATTGTAGTAGCATGGAATGTCTGATAGGTATGAAGTCAGAAACTGCAATGTCAACTGTCAGCAATATCTGACTTCAACCCTGAGTGACTTGCAAAAGACTTTTCCTTGAAAACCACACTCATTTGAGTAACCTACAAGATATATGAGTCATGACTGTGGACATTCTGTGATACTCTGTACAGTCAACAGACAGGGCTAGGAGTCTAAACATGGGAATACACTCACTGCAGGTAGTCCTTACCCTGGACGATGGTGACATTTATGCACCCGCAGAACCCTGGCCCACAGCCATGGGGAGTAAGACACTCTTCATTGATCACTCATTCTGTGCAACACCCTGTCCCCAAAATGTGGCCAGCCAAGCAAATGAGGTGGGGCATACATATATGTCAGACAAACACACCTCCAGGCCATTCAAACAGTCTGACATACATAAGACCCTCCAAGTGCAGTCAACCTTTGAACAGACCCCTGTGCAAAACACTGGTAGCTATAGGCAAACATATCTGACCCAGGACACCCCTCCCCCATACCTTATCCCCCACAAATCTATCCAGAGTCTGCCTATCACCCTGATCCTGTCTGACTTATATTACCCAACCATGGACTGGAAATCAGACCAGGCCAGAACAGAAATGCACAGAGATTCTGCCATTGTAATATATCACCAAGGTGCTGCACCGTTACCACAGCACCAGCAATCTGTTGTTCATAGGCACACCTCTCAACAGGCTGGATTGTGCAAGAATGCATAGCATTTGACCCATAATTTTGGTGTGTGTATCATCCATCCTGTATTCCTCTGGTAAATCACTGTGATGATCTGAGAAGGTATGTCACAAGGTACAGAAACAATACATGACAGTGTCAAATGACATATATGTCAGATGTCTGCTAAACAAGCCCTGTAACCCTAGTAACCCATACATTACTAAGAGAAATAGTCACAATCACTGTATGGTCCATTGCCCCCTCATTTTGATAGGCTATCTCCAGATATCCTGCAGCAACAGGTTGAAAGGTATGGCTGTAGCACAAAACAAACTGGACTGGAGTACAACAATCCCTGGAATGGAGTCCCACATGTACTACAGAAGGTCACACTGAGCATGCACATACACTTAGAGAAATGTCAGAAGGATCTAGGAATGAACAGGCCTTCCCCACCCAGTGCACTTTCCATTGCCTTACTTTAGCATTCCCAAAAATATCTGTCACCATAGAAGCCCTTTCATCAAGCCCCAGCCCTATAAGCTCGGTGGCGCATGCAATAACTGTGTAACACTATAGTCCAAATAACTAGTTAGGTAGGAGTTCTAATCTCAGTCTTGACAAATGTAAAAAAAGGTGTGTGTGTGTGTGTGTGTGTGTGTGTGTGTGTGTGTGTGTGTGTGTGTGTGTGTTTGGAAGTTAAAGCTTTTGGGTCCATTCAAAACGAGTACACTTCCCCTTTCCCACTTTAGCAGTCCTGCAGATAACAGTCACTTTAGAAGACCCTTTCATGAAACCTCAGCCCCGTAAGATATGTGGGGTGTGCGATAATTATGTAACACTATAGTACAAATAACTAGTTAAGTAAGAGTTCGAATCTCAATGCTGGAAAATGTCAAAGTGTATGTGTGTGTGTGTGTGTGTGTGTGTGTGTGTGTGTGTGTGTGTGTGTGTGTGTGTGTGTGTGTGTGTGTGTGTGTGTGTGTGTGTGTGTGTGTGTGTGTGTGTGTGGCCTCTCTCACCCAGTACATCACCCATTGTTATACTTTACAAGGGCTGGTGATGTTCCTCACCTTAGAAGTACCTTTGGACAACCTTCACCCTATAAGCTCCGCGGCATGTGTTATAAATGCGTAACACTGTAGTAGCAATAAATAGATAGGTAGGGGTTCTAATCTCAGTTTGGGCACATGTACGTGTGTGTGTGTGTGTGTGTGTGTGTGTGTGCACACATTACAAGGCCCACAGTTGTCATCCACTGTAGAGGGACTTGTAGACACTCTGCAGCCCTATAAGCATTGTGCCATGTGCAATACACTATGTGACAGTATGGAATAGATAACAAGATAGGCTGCCCATCTAATCCTTGGATGTCACTTCCCACTTAGGAATCATACACAAACGCACTCAGGTAGGCAGCCACACCTACATCAGTAGGTGGCCTGCAAACGGGCTGACAGATAGAACCCACAGTGTGAAAGCAGCAGACTCCATGTCAGACTGCTGAACCGTCACAAGTGGAATCTCACAGGTTGTGGACCTGGGTTCCCACGTTTGGGACCCACACTTCTGGGGACCAGCCCAATACAAAGGTGCCCTGGCTGCCAATGTTTGCAGATGACTAGAAGGAGGGTGCTATTATTACCAGCCCCCCCATGTGAGGTTGACATCTTTCACAAAGGCCTCTCTGAGACCTATGACTGTTGTCAAACCCTGGACATAAGCTCAATGCCAGATGATGTGCCACCATCCCCTTTGGGTATGGCATTGCTCCAATAAAGTAATACATTGATGGTAGCCCACTGAACAGTAATGTTGGTATAATGGAGCTGGGAAAACATGTTGACAATGAGCTCGATGGTGACCAACACAGTGACACTGTCTTCCAAATGTCCTTCCATGTGATACTTCTCCTGACTCAGGGTATTGAATCTGGAAAGTAAAAGGACAATGTTTCCCTGTACTCCCTTCAGTAGGCCAATCAATGTTTACTATAACCCATTTGTCATGTACCCACTGGACACAAGCAACAACAGGAGAGGCTGCAAATATACCTCAAAAAGAGGATCATAGATACTACACACTTGCCCCATATGGACAGACTCCAACAACTGCAATGAATCTTTATCACACATTGGCTACTTAGGAGTGATCTTTGCCTGACATAGACAGCCATGTCTGACACAACACTTTAAGGAATGCTACATCCAAGGAAACCAATCTGTCCATACAACATGTCCCAGATATCTCAACCCCATCCTCACAATCAACAGGACATGCTGGAGGGACAGGTTCACAACCCAGAGACTGGCCACTCTATGGAATAGATGCCACATACATGTCAAGCTAAGCACATCACTGGTCCTCTTCAAGAGAAATCAGGAGGAGTGGATGGAGAATAGAATAACCACCCTGGGGATCAGTCCAGTGACTATACTCAGTAGACACACTGGGGAGTATCGTCAGGTGGCATGATGCCAGTGTATTCTCATGGGCTAGCCTTGTAAAGCCTCCATGGCTAATTGCCATGTACACACCTATGACTCATTGAACCTACGGATCTTAGTACTGTAAAATGTGTGTGTGTGTGAATTAGTGTGCCAAAAAGTGTTTGTGAGTGTGTAAACATGTGGGTGAAAGTAGTTGGTGGCCTGTCTCACCCTGTACAGCTACCACTGCCATACCTTACAAGTGCTGTAGATTTCATTCATTATATAAGTACCTTGGGACACTCCACAACCTTTAAGCTCTGTGGTGTGTGCGGTAAATGCATAACACTATAATATCAATAATCACATAGCTATGAGTTCTAATATGAGTCCTGGCAAGTGTGTGTGTGTGTGTGTGTGTGTGTGTGTGTGTGTGTGTGTGTGTGTGTGTGTGTGTGTGTGTGTGTGTGTGTGTGTGTGTGTGTGTGTGTGTGTGTGTGTGTGTGTGTGTGTGTGTGTGTGTGTGTGTGTGTGTGTGTATTATTGTGTGTAAGTATGTATATGTGTAGATTACAGTATTTTGTGGCCTGTCTCACCCAGTACATCAACCATTGTCATAATTTGCAAGGTCTGGTGATGTCCCTCACCTTAGAAGTACCTTTGGACATGCCCAATAAATGCGTAACAATGTAGTAACAATAAATAGATAGGTAAGGGTTCTACTCCCAGTCCTGGCAAATGTTTGTGAGAGAAGAGTATCTTGTATGTGTGTGTGTGTGTGTGTGTGTGTGTGTGTGTGTGTGTGTGTGTGTGTGTGTGTGTGTGTGTGTGTGTGTGTGTGAATGACATCCATTGGATGGGCATGGATTCATATCTTATGCCATGGTACACACAGTACGTATTCCTAAGTCTACTGCATGAGGTCTGCTGCTCACATAAACTGAAGTGGTATCTGTAGACACTTGTAACAGTCATCACACTAGTAGTCCTCTGCCACCTGCAATAGCCGTATAATAGTGTGGTACCACAACATGATGGGGAGGGGTTCCAAACACAACACTGGTAACTGTGATCCTGTGCATGTGTGTGTGTGTGTGTGTGTGTGTGTGTGTGTGTGTGTGTGTGTGTGTGTGTGTGTGTGTGAACAGTATTCTCTGTGTGTTTGGTCAACACAATATCCTCTGGGGTTGAAGGCATAACCAATCTGAGGTGTGTTCCACTCACCACATTTTCCATTGTCCACTATACTAGAGCTGATATCAGCCACCATAGAATGAGGTACAACACCTCAACCCAGTAAGCTGTGAGGCCCATGCAAGAACTGTTACACAGACCTGGGAAATGCATGTAGATACAGCTGTACCCCGACAATGATGTGGTTGATGTGTTACTACACTGCCATAACCCTTGTTGGTGATGTCTGCAGGGCCACATCCTGCTGACACAGAGACACCCGGAACACAAACAGAGTACAGCTTGTGAGAACACATTCACTTAGTGTTATTAACACCAATAATGCATCATGGCTGAAAAGGTACACAAACACTCTGATGTGTACCCATTACAAATGCCAGATAACAGCACCTTACACATCATGAAATAGCTACACTCTACGAAAGTCACCCTGTGCATCAGGCCCATATAAGCATGTCCCTGCATTGATGGCATGGATGGCATGGTGTGGCACAGGTATCATCATATGCACAGGGTGTTGCGTGCATTTCCCAGAAGCCTAGGCTGGGCCACACGATTGACATCATGTGTGTGTTTGGGGGGGTGTTCATTAAATGGGCAGTGCAGGGGTGGTGTGTGTGTGTGTGTGTGTGTGTGTGTGTGTGTGTGTGTGTGTGTGTGTGGAGATGACCTTTCTGATGGTGATGTGTCATACCATGTGGGCACCCTACACAGGAGTATTTTGGACAGCTGTAGGCCGTACATGGCAGAGTGTACAGTTCACCGTCTCTGTCCACGGACTCATGAAATGGGCCTGTCGAGGGTATCACTGGCACCACCAGGTCTGAGTCCAGAAGCAGTACTACTCCCTGCTGGTGACTGCTGCCTGCTGAATCCATGTCTCTGTTGGGATGGGTCAGGATCATGTGCCCATGGCCTGCTGCATCGTGGCATGGACAGCACACTCCCTTCATTAGTGCTGGTGGTACTGTCAGCATGGGAATGTGATGGTGCATGGACACTTAGACACTCAGCTAATCGTGGTGCTGCCCTACAGCCACATGGCTGCTGACCAGTGTCCACTAAGCACTCAAGCACAGATATTCCACAGTCGAGGAGTACCAAGGTCTCCCTCCACCATCCATCCATGAACCCAGTATGCTCACACATGACTGCTCATCCACGACCCTGCGTATATGTCTGGTATTACATTCATTATGTGCCTGTGCCCCCATGACAGCCTGAAACATGTGTCTGGTGACTGCTGCCATGGCACTTGCAACAGGGGTATGATGGGCTGCAATCCTCCTCCAAGCCCCCCTGCCCATCTGCCTGTGTGGGACCTCACCAGCACTCTGGCTGTGCCTAGTGCCTGTGCCCTCACTTACCATAGTCACCACAGTAGCCTGTTCCATGCCACCACCCACCAACTGTCCATTATCTGTGGCCACTGGTGATGGGGTATGTGTGGGTATTGTGACTGTGAGTGGGGATGTGGATGAAATAGTGGGATGCCAACCAATGGCACATTATCAGCCCCTGACAACCCCACCTGTGCCAAAATATGACTACCATCATGGAGAGATTCTGCAGATAGACTGACATCAGTGTCAGAGCAGGAAGATCTGTAGCCACCATGTCCACCTGTGAGGTAAAAACAACATATTTAAATCACTACTGGCACCATAAGGTTTGCTGGTACACACACACATACACACACACACACACACACACACACACACACACACACACACACACACACACACATGAGGTGCCTCAAAGGCATTACACAGACATCACATTAGTTGACTCGGGGGCATTCACGACACACAGTCAGACAATAACATGCACACCCTAGACAGACCCTCAGCATCATACAGTGCAGCCCTTTCTAGTTGCTGTTACTACTAATATACACCTCTGGGATACATGAGTGGTGTTAGTAGGTGATGGCCCTTCACCTAGCATATACTGCACCCTATGTAAATTATTGCTGTTCACCTGTATAACATTGTAGCAACTCCTACAGAACATACCCCTAACAGTACAGGGTTTTGCTGAATATCTACTTGTGAGGCTTATATGTTTGATCTGTTCCTCATGATTCCTGTGTTTGATACATTACTGGATTGGCCTGTGGAATGGTGCCACTAAGTAATGTCCTAATTGGGGATGCAGACTGCATAACCTACAGTACATGTATTTTAAAACAAAGCCGGTTACTCAAACAACTTCCCAAGCTTACAGTGGATATAGTAAGTGTACAAACACCTGTTAAAATGCCAGGTTTTTGTGATATATCACAAGACCTCAGAAATCAGGTCATAACATTGCCATCATTTCATATAACATATGACCTGTGCAATCCAACAAAACAACATACACATCAGTTACAGGTAACATCTGGTAACTGAAATAGGTACAATAGGCTGGTTGCATGAGTGTGCACACCCTTAAAGTAATACTCTGCTTTTGATTTAATAATAGCATGCAGTCCTCTTGGGAAGGTGTCTATCAGCATGGCACATCTTGACTTGCCAATGTTTGTACATTCTCACTTGCAAAACACCTCCAACTATGTCAGATTGCAAGGGCATCCCCTGTGCACTGCTCATTTCAGGTCACCCTGCATATATCCCATTGGCTGTATGTCTGGGCTCTGACTCAGCCAGTGCAGAAAATTGCATGTGTTCTAGTGAAGCCATCCTTTTGTTGATATGGATGTATGGTTTGGGCCATTGTTGTGTGGAAATGTGGAATTCCTCACAATCTACAGCTATGTGGCAGACACCAGAATATTTTGGAGCCACAAAGGACCAGTGTTTGGGACTGCTCATAATCCCCTCTAACTTGGCTACAGCCCATGTTCCAACTTGTGAACAGCAACCCCAAAGCAGGACACTGCCATCCCCATCCTTCACCATGGGGGTGTTGTTGTTGTGGTGATGTGCAGTGGTGATATTGTGCCAAACACACCTGTCAGAATTGTGGTCAATGAGTACAACCATGGTCCCATTTTACCGTAACACATTTTCCACTTGCTTTTTGGAGACTTGATGTATTATTTTTAGACTTTCACCAGGCCTGGATATTGTTTGGTGTGAGGAACCTCTGGCATCTGCCAACCCTACCCTATAGGCAGGACATGTGGAGACCATGGAAGGTTGCTGTGACATGTAGTACACACCTAGTACTTGCTGGAGATTCCTGCTACTCCTTCACTGTTGCTGTAGGGCTCCTGACAGCCTCCCTGGCCAGTTTTGGTCTTGTATTCTCATATACTTTGGTGGGATGTCTTCTCCTTCGCAATGTCACTGTAGACCCATATTTTCACCACCTTTTGATGACTGTCTGCACTGTGTTCCATGGTATGAGCAACGCTGTGGAAATGTTTTGGTACCCTTCTCCAGGATGATACATCTCAAACATGGAAGTTGGCAACACATTTACTGTCAGAGGAAGAAAGTGTTCTAATAATAAGAGGTTCAACTGTCTATCTAAGAGCATGGTCTATTTAGCTACTTGTAGACTCTGACCTTGTTTTTATGTTGGTTAGATGGATCGTAGGTTCAGAGACAGAGTCTACGAGCACTTATACAGCATTAAGAAACTTAAGGTGGAGAATGCTCTGGCCAAACATGTCCAGGAACATCCACAGCACAGTTTTTGCTTTCAGATTATTGACCAGATTGAGCATAACCCTAGAGGAGGACCGTTTAGTTTAATGTTAGAAATCCTGGAACTTTTGTGGCAAATAAAATTGAACACTTATAATCCACCGGGGGTTGAATGATATGAATTCATTAGCCTGTGTACTAAAGTTGAGGAGTCTTCAGAGATAATCAGTCTTAACTCTTGTAAATAACACCATAATAACAGTGGAGGTATGCAATTCCCTTTTTTTTTCCCTTTTTCCCCCCTTTATTTCCTTGTCATCATACTCCCTTGGTCATTATTGTAGTTTATGTATTCCGGTTATCATTAATGAATTCACACTGTTGTTAGGTTAGAACTGCATTTATGAAAGGTTATTTAGGCTTTTGCATATATATATATATATATATATATATATATATATATATATATATATATATATATATATATATATATATATATATATATATATATTTTTTTTTTTTTTATACATAGATGCTTCAACCATTTCTTAGTGAACTATTTTTAGTGAATTATTTTTTAGATTTATATTTATTATTATATTTAATATTAAATTATATTTAATGTATTATTTGTAACTGAATGCCATTTAGGGCTTTATTTGGTGCTTGCCTTTTAATTCTTAATTGACTTAATCATGTGACTGGATTTAATTGTGTATATATGCCATTGTTTTGTTGGATTACTTTGTCTGAAGTAAGACAAAGGCACTTGCTTTACTGTGGAATAATGTTGCAGCCACCGGCCGTTATTTATTTTATTGTTGTGTTTTAAGTTTACCAGTTTGTTTTTTACATTTCAAACATGTGGTCCCTTAGCAGCTTCATCAGCTCTATGTGAACTATGGCTGTTGCTGTAGCAGACAACTGAGTATATGTTGGGATAATCCTGGTAGGACAGCTGACCATTAGTTGCTGTTAATCAGAGTCTCTGTAATTGATGGCTGTTGTGTACCCAATAAGATGTACTGCTGTAGTTATATCGAAAGCTGCCTCAACATAATACTAGCTTCAGCCTGTATACACATATGCATTTAGGTTGTTTTACTATTGTTATGTGCCATTATTGCTCCCCTAACAGATTTTTTTTTGTTTTACAATTGAATTATGCAGGTTATAGGTCACATGAAATATTGGCAGTATTGTGAAATTGTCTATTGTGCTCTCATTTTGTATATCACAAATAGCTGGCATTCTAACAGGTGTGTACACCATTTATATGCACTGTATACCACTAATTTATACAATATGACCCTAGTTTTGGGCCTTTGTCCCCCCATTTTGTCAGTCTTTGTCCAGATGTCCTGCAATGACAGGTTGTGAGGAATGCCACAGATATGTGACATCTCCTGCAAATAGGCCCATGTGATGAGTGCAGTAAGCACCACCACAAATGAACATGCAGATATTGCCAAATGGCTGAGTGTAACAGTTGTGTGTATGGTTACATGCATTAACTTTAGCACGCCTGGGGTACTGGTGAGCCACAACAGGAAAATCCCATACTTACTGGATTCAGGTTGCTGTCCCATGTGCAGACCAAAGGGACCCATGCAGTTGTGCGGTAGAGGTATTGTCAGCAGATTCACATTAGGCATTGTTACAAGATGAACGCTACATTTCTGTACAGGTGCAGTACACACTATGACATTACACAATTTGCTGTCCTTCACTATAGATGTGCACTTGTGTGCATTACTACACCCCACCCACTAATCCATTTTGCACTGACATATGCATCTAGGATCTTTGTAGAAGACAGTTTAAATGCTACCTTATTACATTGACGTGCATTTTGGCCTTACCTGGATGCTCCTCGCCTGTTGCCTGGGTGCCACCCACCTACACAACTGCTGTTTCCCATGTTTGAGTTTGTGTGGGGGCTACCCCAAGGTTGGCAAGGATCTCCTCTGTCTCCATAAGTGGGGCCTGTGCGGCTGGCCCCCCACCGGTAGCAGTACAGTCCCTCACTACAACAGCATCACTTTACTGGGCACAGTGTATCAAGTCAGTTTCTCTATGCCTGACCTGATCGTATGTGCATCCATGGTGGCCAAAAACATTCACTCTTTGGATGATCTCATCCAACACGGCAGTCCGCTTCTGCAGATTTTGCCGGCTACGGTCAGAAAGGATGCCACAGTTTAAGATTACAGCTTCTGTGATGGCTGCAGTCTCTGCATAGGTGTAAGGCATTTGCCGCTGCATGGCACCTGGAGGGCATACACAGGGTAACACATCACAGGACCTCAGACATTGCTCAGAGTTCTTTACAGAGCCAGCACATGCATATGGACTGTCATTAGCCACCACTTACAAACACATCATGCCCCTGTACCTGGCAGCACTGTATGAACTTCCATTGTACTCCTGGTCCTGATGTGTCATGTTCCCCTAATGAGGGCCAGTACATTGCATAAACCACCATTCATCATTCACGTTTGCGTAGAGGGATGACAGTGGTCATGTTCCTTGCAGATGGGATGTAAGTGGTGCTCAGGCTTTGCTTGCATACAGTGAGTAATGGAGCTGGAAGCATATACCTGGGTTCATGTAAGATGCAGACAGGAATGCTATCAGGCCCCAAGGGAACTTGCTTTTGTCAACTTTTATTAGGCAGTTTGGACCTGATCCATGATGATGAGGGGATGGGTACATGTGCTGTGCATATCCAGCTATACTGATGGTGATCCAGGGTGGTGATGTCTGCCCTAAACCTGTCTGCAGCAGGTTGGCTGTAGCTATAGTGTGTGTGTATGTGCTGTGACTGACCATTACAGGGTGGGTTAGGTTGGTGCTTCTGAAACTGCAGACATATGTGAAGATGGCCTTGTGATTGTCCTTAGTGGATTGTCCAATTTGTACTCATAGCTAGGCTTACAGTAACCCACCTGTGACCTAATACGCTTGTTCAGACAAAGGGTGACATGCTGTCCATTTGGTGCCTGCTCCTACTTTGCCCTGTATAGCCAATATAGCATCACATTAT
Source organism: Protopterus annectens (assembly GCF_019279795.1). Taxonomy (NCBI): domain Eukaryota; kingdom Metazoa; phylum Chordata; order Ceratodontiformes; family Protopteridae; genus Protopterus; species Protopterus annectens. Next base: position 1,433,982,070 of record NC_056731.1, on the reverse strand, counting down.
GTGCTTTGTTCCTTGCTGCTGTCCAGCAAAGGGGTTTTCTCTACTTTTGCAGAGTCAGGTTTTACAAGTAAGGTATTGCTGAGGCCATACAGCTATGTGGGTGGTCATATATCTATTTGTAGTAGGCATGGACACAAGGTCAGCACACAGTTGACCACCTTTACAATTTCAATGTGATACTCATGCTTATTATACTACCCATGTCTGTGTCAGGACAATGACACCACCAGTAGCTGTAGAAATGTAACTCTGTTGGATGCACAGAAACTAAGATTACACACGTGTACAACATTTACAGCTTATTTACCTGATGTTTTGCATCCCATGTCAGTTGTTATAAGGCAGCTGGGTACACCTACCCATACATACATATGCACAGGTAATACCTGCTATACATTTCCGTTCTATGTCAGTATGGCACACTGTAATGACAGTCTTGCTGCTCAGTTAGTCATGTCAGCCTGTTAGGGCAGGACATCTGTAGGGCAACGCACATACATGGTGTGCTATGGGCCACAATTAGTGACATCTTATTCATATCGCTGTAACACGCATATGTCATTTGACAGTGCAATAACCTTTGCATTCACAGACATACCCTGGAGAATGTCTGATGCTCATATGGCAGGCAGGGAGGTGAAAGGCTAGGTGTGTGGTAGTGAGGGTAGTAGAAGCTGTTAATGAGTATGACTGGTATGGGAACAGAGTTAGCTGATATGCTGGACAGATAAAAGGTGGATATATTGTGTGTGCCAGACACCAGATGGAAGGTGTGTGCAGCTGTGTGTATCAGAGATGGGTACAAATAGTTCTATCATGGTGTTTATGGGAGGGGAAATGGTGTAGGGATTAACCTGAAGGAACATTATGCCGAGAGTGTTTGTGGAGGTGATACGAGTGTCAGGCAGAGTGATGTTCAGGAGGCTGGGAATTGATGGTGTAATGCTGACAGTTGTTAGTGTATATGGTTCACTAATCCTGTGGGTGATGGATGAGACAGGTGTATTTTGGTGTGGTTGAATGAGGTGGTGATGTGTGTACCCAAGGGTGAGTGAGTTTTGATTGGAGCAGATTTCAATGGGCATATTGGTGAAGGGGACACAGGGGATCCAGAAGTGATGTGTAGGTATGGTGTTAAACAAAGGAATGCAGAAGGTGAGATGGTGGTGGAGTTTGCAACAGAGGTTGGACATGGGTGTGGTGAATACATAGTATTACAAGACCAAAGGGCATAGGGTGACATACAAGAGTAGAGGAAGATGCAAACAGGTGAATTATCTCCTATGCAGGTGGGCCTGTTTGAAGGGGATTGGTAACTGTAAAGTGGTGACAGGGAAAGTGTAGTTAGGCAGCATGGAAGGTTGGTCTGTGGGGTGACGTTGGTGACCACAAAGAGGGGGAGGAGTATGAGGGCAGCACCATGGATCAAATGGTGGATACTGAGAAAGGGTGATTGTGAGGTTGAGTTCAGGGAAGAGTTAAGACAGGCAGTGGGTGGAAGTGATGAATTAGCAAATATCTGGATAACTACATCAGAGCTAGTAAGGGAGATGAGTAGAAAGGGGCTTGGTGTGACATCTGTACAGAGGAAGGAGGACAATGAGACCTGGTGGTGGCATAAGGAAGTACAGGGGAGTATACAGAGAAAGAGGTTGGCCAAGGAGAAGTGGGATTATCAGACAGATGCAGCAAGTAGACAGGTGTTTAGGGAGATGGGGTGCATGGCAAAGAGAGTGGTGGCAAAGGCTGAGGATGGGGCATCTGAAGGGTTGTATGTAAGGAAGGACACCAAGGATGGAAAATAGAACCTGTACCAATTGGCTTGACAGAGGCATGTAGCAAGGAAGGATGTGCAGCAGATAAGGCAGAGAAAGGATAATGGTGGAAGTGAACTAACTAGTGAGGAGAGTGTGTCAAGCAGGTGGAAACAGTACTTTGATGGGCTGTTGAATGAAGAGAATGAGAGCGTGAGAAAGTTGGATGATGTGCATATGGTGAATCAGGATGTGCAACAGATTATCAAGGGGGTCATAATGATAACTATGAAGAGGTTTAAGAATGGAAAGGCTATTGGTCCTGATGACATACCTGTGGAAGCATGGATGTATTTAGGACAAATGGCAGTGGTCTTTTTAACCGGATTGTTTACAGTAATCTAGGGAGTTGAAAGGATGCGTGCAGAGTGGATGAAATGTGTTTGGGTACTGATTATGCGAATAAGGGTGATATGCAGAGCTGTAGTAACTACAGAAGGATGACACTGATTAGTCACAGCATGAGGTAATGGTAAAGGGTGGTGTAAGCTAAGCTAAGAAGGGAGGTGAGGATTACTGATCAGCAGCATGGTTTCATGCCAGGATAAAGCAGTACAGATGCAATGTTTTCTCTGTGAGTGTTGATGGGGGCATACAGGGAAGGTCAGACATAACTGTGTTGTGTCTTTGTGGACTTACAGACAGCATATGATAGGATGCCTAGAGAGTACTTGTGGTATTGTATGAGGTAGTCAGGAGTGGCGGAGGAATCTGTAAGAATGCTACAGTATATGTACAAGGCTAGTGTGACAGCAGTGAGTTCTGCATTGGGAGTGACAGGTGTGTTTAAGGTGGAGATGGGACTACATACAGAGATCAGCTATGAGCCCTTTCTTATTTGCAGTGGTGATGGACTGGTTGACAGACATGATCAGACAGGAGTCCCCCTAGACTGTGCTTTTTGCAGATGACATTGTGGTCTGTAGGGAAAGTAGGGAAAGGTTGAGGAGACCCTGGAGAGGTGGAGGTATGGTCTAGAAGAGGAGGAATTATGGTCAGCAGGACTAAGATGGAACATATGTGTGTGAATGGGAGGGAGGATTGGGGAATGGTGAGGATGCAGGGACTACAGTTTGCAAAGGTGGATAGGTATAAATACTTGGGAACAACAGTTCAGAGTAATGGCGAGTGTGAGGAAGAGGTGACTACGTGAGTACGGGCAGGATGTGGGCGGTGGGGAAGAATGTCATGTGTGATTTGGTGACAGACAAGTACCATTAAGAGTGATAAGGAAGGTCTACAAGAGGGTAGTGAGATCAGCTATGTTATATGGGTTGGAGACATTGGCACTGGAAAAAGAGGTGCAAGTCAGAGTTGGATATAGCACAGTTACTGATGGTATGATTTGCACTGGGTGTGGCCTAGCAGTGTCACAGTCGGTATTGTGCAACACAGACCCCAGTAGTTGTCATATGTGAGCCCATCCTTTCCTGGGGTGACTCAGGGCCCTGAGCTGTGTTCTATGTCACTGCAGACAGACACAGTTTCTATGGCAATAGATTCTGCTCAGCAATATATCAGTACAGCATCTGTTGTTGAGACATAATATTGTTTGAACTTCCTATTTTCCATGCTTACATGCCCCCTTCTACATTCCATTGCAGCTTGATTGTTTGACATAGCTGTGTTTATTTGTTTTCAGTTTAGTTGGTATACTCCATCAATCTCAGTGTGTCTGTCTGTCTGTCTGTTTCTGTGGCTTTTTTTTTGTGTGTGTGTGTGTGTGTGTGTGTGTGTGTGTGTGTGTGTGTGTGTGTGTGTGTGTGTGTGTGTGTCTCTCTCTCTCTCTCTCTCTCTTTCTCTCAGGCAGATGTAGGATATATTTCTGTTTTGTATAGGCAACATCTTGCCATTAGTAGGTAATGCTCATGAGCAGCTGTTGGTCTGTGCCCCAATTGGAGTCCCCCACTGGCTAATTGCATGTGGAACAGCTGTGGTATCATTCCCATACCCAATAGCATGGAAACACACTCCTATAACTGAGTACTTCATGTGAGCATTGCCCCTTTTCCTTGCCTGGGAGGAGTACTTCATGGAGGTGTGTGACAAACCGCATCAGAGTGTAGTTGGGAATACCTCTTACAACAATCACTGTGGAGATAGCCCAACAAACTGGAGGAGAATGTTCCAGACATAGAGACAGAATGTAAGTATTTCTGTTATACAGTTGAACTAATGCTAGGTTGACAGGGTTGTGTGGAAATGGCTGCTCTGCATGAATTTAAGTCTGATAGTGTTATGTGTTTGACATAACTTCCAAATGTAGGGCTATCCGCAGACTTGCCAGAGTTTGGACTGTTATATTTGGTGTGTTACTTACACATTTCTTGGCCTTGGAAATGCAGTAGCATACTCTGAGGATTGCAATCAATAAATGGTAACACCCATGTGTGTTTCTGACTTCATAGCCCTCAGAACAGATACGTTACAACAACCCTCTAACACCAGCAATTTTATCAGTTTATGACAACAATATTTCAATAATGCCCCTGTGTTTGGGCCTCTGCCCAAAATATGTCAGGCTTTGTCCAGATGTCATGCTGTAAGAGCGGTATAGGTGTATATAAGTGACTTCATTCCAGATATCATCTCAGTGATGTATCAGACTTCCAGACATGTTACGTGTAGAAGGCCTTATATATGAGGATGAAGCCTGGACATTCCATGAGACTCTATGCAGTTGAGAGGACTCTGTATTTCTGGCAATTATTGACAGACTGTCAGGAGTGTGTAGCAGTGTATTGTGAATGTGTTATTTGGCCTGTGTAGGGGGTAGATGTAAGTGTTGAGGGTCCTTTTCTATCTGACTTTGCATGCTGCTCCAGCTTCTGTTGCTCTGTCAGCTGTATATGTTTGTAGTAGACTGAGACATGTCCCATACCACAGTCAGGCATCAGACAACACTGTGAATTGGGCCAGTATATATAGAGGTAGTGTGTAAGGGACAAACATGCTGATGATTTTGTTAACACAGTCCATATACTCTACTGTTCCTGTGGCTTACCAATATGTCACTTTGAATGTGGTGAGATTGGTTCTGGGTATGCACTTTCATGCTGGTGTCTGTTGGTCACTGCTGTTACATCCCTGTAGTGCCTGATATATTTGCAATTACGTGTATTCCTCCATAGCAAAATTATGTTGTGTTGTGTCAGTCTGCTTGTAGTTTAGACAGTAGTTGTTGACATGCCTAGCAGCTCAGTGTAGTTTCCCTACTATGATGTTATGTCCCAATATTTATCAGATGCACTGTTGCAAAAAAAAAAGCCGCGGTGGTGCAGAGATAGAATTGTCGCCTCACAGCAAGAGGTTCTCCCATTCGATTCTCGGCTGGAGCTCCTTCTGTGTGCAGTCTGCATGTCCTCTCCGCGGTTGAGTGGTGTTCAAAAGACATGCGTGAATGGGTGTGCCTTCATTGAAGGTAGGGCGTCGGGCTGGCACCTTGGCACCATAAAAATCGACTGCCAATCATTAGCAGACCAGTGTTCCACTGTGGCGACCCCTAACCAGGAAAAGCTGAAAGAAGAAGAAGAATGTTGCATGGCCCCCATACGTGTTGTGTGTGTCTGACACATCAGTGGGATGATGCGAAGATGCATCTCAGTAAGTAGTGGGGAGTAATTTTTCTTTGGACTTGGGCTATTCCAGTTAATATATGGTACAACAGACAGGAGGGTGTTACTGCATTAACTGTGTCACCTTATCCACTCTACTATTTGGGATATGTAACCAGTTTCATGGCTTTACACCCCCACCAAGTCAGGCTTGGTCCACATTTGTTGCACTAAAGGGTTTTGTGCATACCTCTCGACTGGCCAGATTGTTTCAGACTGTCCAGGATTATTCCTCATATGAATGTTCTGTTCCACATAAATTTCAGTTTCAGAAATCATATCCTTCTGGAAATGTATGCTGACATGAACCTTGTTACTATAGGAACATTCTACATTTATAATTACAATATGTACATTATGTTCTTGTTCTTGGAAACATTGTCCCCCCCCCCCCCAATTTGACAGCCTTTGTCCAGAATTATTACATTAAGAGGAGTAGAGATATGGTGCTGGTTATGACTCCACTACATGTTATGGGAATATATATATGTATATATATATATATATATATATATATATATATATATATATATATATATATATTTTTTTTTATTTTAGATATATCTATACTGATATATATATATATATATATATATATATATATCTTTTTTGACATCTATACATATGTTAATATAATAATATATATGTATATATTCTATACATATTTGTTTTACATGTATAGCTCCATATATCTGATGTATATACTTTTTAATATTTATCTATCACCATACACATCTATATGTGTATATTTATATATACTAAACATGACTGATTCCTTAGTGTTTGTTCCCTACTATTATATACCTGTACTGAATGATATATTTGAAAAAAAAACAGCAGCTGCTGTTGCATCTCAGATGGTGTAGTGGTAAATGTTGTGCAGAGTCCTGGGTTCAAAACTGTGTAGTGTTGATTGTTTTGTTGCTGAGCAGAACAGTGGCTGATGGAGACAGGGTGATTAAGGCAGTTTTAAGCAGTTATAAGTGGGTTTGCATGGGTTTGGATGATGGTATGTAATGCCAACACATGGATACATGGAAAAGTGCTTAATCTGTGTAGGCATCATTTAGCATCACTCAAACTGGCTTACTCCCACATACCGCTGCTTACTGCATCTTACTCCCGCTTACCCCCATGCTAATTTCTTTAAATGAAAAGAAAAAAGGAATGATAGGAAAGTGGTGAAAAAGGGGGCATGCAGAGGGAAAAACAATGTGACAGATAGCTGTGCAGGACGGATGTAGGGAAGGTCCATAGCTGTCCATTTCTGATACAGCAACAGCTGTGCATTTGTACAGAATTTGGAGGTGAATTTGGACACTCAAACCCTGGAGAGCAGTGTGAGGACAACAGTAATGTGCTGTTAAGCCAATTAGACCAGATTACATGTGTCCAGTGGACACGTGTGTGAAATAATGGACAGCTATGTATGGGGCGACATTTTTTTGTGGGAACAGGTTGCTTTTTTTTTTTTTTTTTTTTTTACAAGGTGAGAGTGGGATGTTGGAGAAGGATAGTAGGTATATTTGGGGAGGTAGGTTGGGTAGGAAGACAGACAAGGCAGACAAGAGAGTAGACAGGGGTGATATATGACACATGTGGGGATAAACACCTTGGATGGGGAGGGTGGTTGGAAATCAGATGCCCATGAGCCCCCAAATGGATACAGTGGGACTGAGGTCCTCACCCATGGGCAGTCACCACTGCACCTTCAGGGACCAAAGGTGGCTATGCTGGGGGCTGAGCAGGAGGGGCAGGCTGACCCTCATCATGCAGCCCTCAAGCTGGTGTAGCAGATCTCCGAACTCCTTTTGAAGCTTGCTATACAACAATCCTCAGACCTGATGATGGGTGACAATGTCCTGTCCATGCCAGCTCCCGGCGGGGGGGGGGGGTCCATCCCCTGAAGCGGTACCACCTGAAGATGGTGCAGGACCAGTGGATGTGGAGGTCCTGGGTTGGGTCCCAGATGTGGTGGGGCCCAGTGCCATGGCCAGTTGAGACCAAACTGGCAGATCTGCTGGGATCGGCCTTCCCAGAAGTGCTATGGTGTTGCAGTTTTATAACATATGTTGGTTAGTCATGAAAAACACATTTCAGGATTAGTTATAACAGCATGCATAGGTATTCCCATTAACCCAAAACAACAGATTTGGAACAGTTGCATAGCAAACAGAACATATGCATATATGTACGGAACCACAGTGGCATTATAACGGTATGCAGGTTACATTGATAGCAAAAGGCCACCAATGATAGTATTTGAACAGAAAACATTAATAGTCAAACATTTAAATATTTGTAGAACAATGGGACTAATGTCCCAACAGTAGGCTTGGTGAAAACCATACCCTTTGATTTATGTGTTTAGAATATTGGAGCAGATAGGGTGGGGGGATGTCAATTAACGACTGCATAGGCTTCAGTTACTCACAACTTTAATATCATTGCTCTAATCATTACTCTCCAGGTATTACCTCACTTTACATCGACCTATGGCATTGGGTTGGGCAGTGGTATGTTGTAACACAGTGCATAATTACAGTCTTCTTACAGGTAATTTATACTTTTTCTTACATGGCAGACCTGTGGAGGAAATTTCTGTTAACACTACCTGACTGTTTCTACCCATATTCACATAGTCAGGGTTACATATGTGCACTCATACTGTGTGTGTGTGTGTGGTGTGTGTGTGTGTGTGTGTGTGTGTGTGTGTGTGTGTGTGTGTGTGTGTGTGTGTGTGTGTGTGTGTGTGTGTGTGTGTGTGTGTGTGTGTGTGTGTGTGTGTGTGTGTGTGTGTGTGTGTGTGTGTGTGTGTGTGTGTGTGTGTGTGAGAGTGTGTGTGTGTGTGTGTGTGTGTGTGTGTGTGTGTGTGTGTGTGTGCTACTGCCATACTCTGTCTTGATTTCTATTGGTCACCCTGGGTGTGGGTGGCAGTGACCACTAGCTGTGACAGCGTGACACTTGAGAGATATTTATTCGTGGAGACTACTTGGTGTATGTACTTATCTCGCTGTCATTTGCAACCTTGAGGGTTGGACAGTGGGTGTTGTACACAGTGTATAAGTACAGCCTTCTTACAGCTAAGATAACTTTTCTTACCTGGCAGACCTGTGGAGGAAATTTCTGTTAACACTTCCTGACTGTTTCTACACATATTCACATATTCCTCTGTGAAATTATGCATACAGCTTACTACCACTCCCAGGATTTGAACCATGCCTGTTTGATCAAAAAAAAAAAAAAAACAACAAAGGTTGCATTTTATCAGAATGAGCTATTGAGAAACTATTGTTGCATATTTGACTGTTTTCTGCCTAGTACTCTCTTTGTTGTACAATCTGACCTTGTAATTCTCATATTCATGCATGGCAGATAGTTCTTATACTGTATATTCATACTTTGACATAGCACAGTATGGAAAACACTGGTTAACACAACATTACTATTCAGGTATAAGATCTTGGTGAATGGAACATTACATATAGTTAATATCTTGTTTTACAGCTCCACAATCTTAGTCAGATGAACTTTGATTATTTAATGCTTTCAGAGATATAGCTGATGTGCTGAAACTGTACACATTTCGATTCATACCATTACATACCAAAGTAAATACAATCAGTCTGAGGCTTTGACTTTTATTGACAGGTACTGACACTTTTATTGATATATACTCTGTAATTCACTACTACTCTGCTAATGTCTCATTTATTCAGTACAAACTATACCCATTTTTAAATACTGACAGGTAACATTCTACACCCTTCTATTTATTTGCTCTGAATACTACAAGCTAGATTTGTACTCACTAGCCTCACAACATAGCATTTGTAGCCTTGTGGCATGGGTGTCCATGCTCACGGCCCTCTCATCTGCAGCTGTACAGAAATAGAGAAACATTTATGCATACCTATCTATCACATACACAGGCTGGACTTTGGAAAACACTTATTGATACTGATACTTACATCTGGGACATTCCTCACCCATGCATCTTGGACCCACTGGACCAAGAGGTCCCTCATCCTACGCTTCAAGTCAGCAAAGTGGTGCAGGACCTGCTCACCAGTCTGAGGGATGCCAGTGGCACTGGTGAGATCACATGCAAGATGTTCCCATGCCTCCACTTTGCTACTGGTCATGCAGCAGTCTCCCTTCATGGTCTTTTACTAGGAGTCTATCCATGACCCTGGACTCCTGAATTCTCCAATGCTGTGCCCGAAAGCACGCACCCTCACCATCGCCAGCCATAGTGCTTGCAGTGATGAGCTACAACTGGTTATGGGCTGTATTCCCACCTGCGAGGTTTAAATGGGGTTGATTACCCACCCTTTGCCGTGATTGGATGGTTTTGAATATGCTGTGCTAAGCTAAGCTACAGGCAAACCCACTGAGCTAAAGGGGTGGATGCTAAGCACTGCTTACAATGCACAAATCTGCTTAGCTATGCTAATACTTGCTTAGCATTTATGTTTAAGCAATGTTTACACCGGCTAACACAACTTAGCATTGTTCAGCTTTCACTTTATGGACTCTCAGGATTATGGGGTTCATTCCTCATTAATGACATGTTATGATAGTTATGTTGACCTTCCATAACATCCCTCTATGTGCTTTCATGACATTACATTTTGTGTGACTATACTGTATGGGACACTTGTGTTTATATAGGTAGGTACTAGGCTATTGGCCCAAGGGCCTATGTAAGCCTAGCCAACAAGGTTCCCTGGCTTACACCACCCAAGAAAGTTATTTTCCTGTGCCACTGTCGAGCAGAGACACAGAAGTGATCCCTGGGGTGTATTTCTGGGGTTTCACAACTTTATTACACTGACACCTCAAATTTGGACCTACTATGCTACTCTGGTTGACAAATATATGTTATTTACTACATAATTATAAAAAAAATAAATAAATAGTACTGCTTTCGCATATAAAAGTGAAATGTCTTCATTGGGAATCAAACAGTGAATGACTATATGCAAAGCAGATGGTCTAACCACTACACTATCTCACATTGCAAATTTTGGCTGTATATTTCTATTTAGCTCCTTGTGATTGTTTAAGCTAGGCTGAGCATAGCTGCGTGACTTGTATACCCAGTCTGCTATGCTTAAACTTTATTGCGGACAGAAAAAAAATAAATAAATATGTGTTTTATTTTTATTTACTGTAGGGGTATGCACATTGCTTTCTGCATCATAGGGTAGGACATATGGACAACAACATTATACATGGGGGAATTGGTTTAAATGTTCCTCTTAGGAATATGCTTACTTATTTGGTATGCCAGCGTGTATACTGGCATACCATTCTGGACATATTATCTATGCTGGACCATTGTGGGGTCTGTGCTTTGTGTTTCATTACTTATTTTGTCCACGGATACTGTTATGTTGACATAACAGTGTCCGTTGACACTGTAGATGCTTTAGAATTGCCATACGGCAATTTTGGAGTGCAGGGGGCATGTGTACTGTGCGAGCACTGCTCAGAAACACCTGCTGTGCTTGTACCTGGATCGTGTCCATGTGGGCAATACGCAAGGTGCGCTGCTGTTCTACACAGGCACGATCCACTCCGTGCTGCAATAGCACTATTCCTGCATGGAGTTTAATGAATCCAGGGGCACATGAAATCAGTAAAATGTGGCTCCTAATCAGAGTTACAAGACCTGCTACTGCAATTTCTGACATTTCAAAAAACAAAGTGTGATTCGTGCAAAAAAAAGTGAATTATAAAACTTGTAAAATTTTAGAGCATTTGTATAAGTGTTCATCCTCTTTGCAACCCTAATGCGTGGGATTCAGCCCTCATACCCTTGATACTTATATATACACTAACTTGAAGATTACTGTACCTTGAAGTAGAGGTAGTACTCTGAGATACCACAATCTTGGAGTTAAGATATACATAGCCCATTCATACTAAAATTTTGACTCTTCTTTAGATGACAGTTGCAGTTCTTAGAGTCTCAATAGGCACCTGCTATTAATAAGCAAAGTCAAATGTTAAACTGTGGTAATTTAGAATAGCATACATTATTAAAGAAGAATGCTATGTTGTTAAAATGTGCTCTCTGAATGACAGAATGCAAAACAATATGTCACAACTTCAGTTAAATGACACTGCAATTTCAAATGTGGCTTTCTGTAATTATCTTGTTTTTAACAGTATTGCATCAGTGTCAGGTACCACAATATTTTAAACTATTGCATGTTCCTTGACCATTATAGCATTATGCTAAGCAGAATGTCAGGGATTGGATTTTCCCAAAAATGTTTATTACCACAGAATACCAGCATGTTAAAAATGTGAGCTCTGTGTGATAGATCCATTCAGAAAAGTACTGCAATATGAAAAGTTGCTTTCAAATATTTTTAATTCAACAATGAATCACCAAATGTTGGTTTCCACAGGTGTTTTAAAATGATATATGTTGCTTGTGCATCATATTAACATGACACAAAAAGAGGTCTTACTACAGAATAGTTATGTTGTTAAGACTACATTATGTTTAATGCAAGGCAGCACAGAATGTTGCAGTTTAACTCAGAAAATATTGTGCCACAAATAATTATTTAAAAAAGTGCATGGTATAACGTGGAATGCAGAATGTCAGAGTTCAGATCAGGACCCCCTAATGGATATCTCAGCTTGAGAGTCACTTCACTACCCCGTGTCTCAGGTGTTCCCTCTATCCAGCTGCTTCACTCTACTTAAAGTGAAACAAGCACATGTACCTTCTGCAGCAGCAGCAGTAGTAGTCAGACTTACCATATCCCACTACCTAAAGAACCTGCACAGCTGAATTTCAACTGCAGTTGGCAAAAGTTTACAAGGAACAAATAAACAAGTAAAATCTATGCAAGTCTATCTCCAAAACTTAAACTAATAACTACTTAAGTTGTTAACTCTAGTGTGCATTGTTTTGTAGTGCTGTATCTGCTGGAAGGATATCCCCACCCCCACAATCAAAGGCCTTTTACTGCTGAAGGTGAAGCTACATTAACACTTCAACATGTTTCACTCTTATTAGTGTAATATATCCCTGGAAAGACATTTAAAAGCCCATAACTATAAAATTAGATGCTGTGACTCGAGACAAGTATTTAGAGTTCAGACACCTTGTCTCTGTATCCACGAACATCCTACTTCACTGATTTTTTATGATAGTAAACCATCTGGGGGGTACGTACAAATGTGGTGTGCTCCTACTGTAAACACATAGAAGTAGGGAGTTCTTTTACTGTTCGAGGATGTAAATATAAATGTGAAGGCAGGTACAACTGAAACTCTAAAAGTGTAACCTACCATGCAAAATGTAAGTCTTTCCAGTGTTTTTACATCGAGAAGACTGACTGTAAACTAAAAGAAAGCCTGTATGAACATCTATATAGCATTAGAAAAGGCAAAATGGAGAATGCATTGGCAAAACACGTCTCTCTTTATCCTGGTCATTGTTTTGTATTTAGGGTAGTAGACCATGTAGACTGTGATGAAAGGGAAGGGTCTAGAATACTGAAACTAGAGCAACAAGACTTGTATTGGCAATTGGGACTGAATGCATACAATCAACCTGGACTGAACAATCTAAATTCTATTGTTTGTATGTTAAAATTGAGGAGCTTGCTTAGATAAAGGTTTAAACATAGTTTATTACACACACACACACACACACACACACACACACACACACACACACACACACACACACAAATGTGTGTGTGTGTGTGTGTGTGTGTGTGTGTGTGTGTGTGTGTGTGTGTGTGTGTTTCAATTGAAATAAGCAGTTTCTTAGCCAAATGTTTGAACTTTTATTGTTGTTATGCTTGTTATTCTGGACTACTTCATTTAATTTGTTTGTGGTAGGAGTTGGGGCATTTGTAAATCATGTGATTTGGGTGAACTATTTATTTGATGATTATGTTGTATGGAGTTTTGTCTGAACAAGTTTTGTCACTGAACGCAACAAAAGCGCTAATTTTATTATATTTGTGTTTGATAACATCTTTGCCCTTGCCTTATATTTTAGCAGTTTTGGGCTTCTTAGTTTGCTCAGAGATTGTTCTGTAAGCCAGGCATAAGTCTTCTCTAGGAACTCTATACAATACTGAGTGTACTGACATGGACTTTAGTCTGTCTGTGTAAGGCATGTGCTGGTATTACTTGATCTTCTTAGTTAGAACCCTCTGAGGTCTCTCCAATTGCTGCAGGTGCTTTGTACAATACATGCTGAAAGGGACGGTATACTCAATTATGGGCCTGATTAGTGACGGGTGTAGATAGGTTATAACCTCCTTTGCTCTGGAGGGGATGCCTTTGCTAATCAACTGTGGTACATGAAATGCCTTCCTTCCTACAGTAGATACAATGTGGTCAAAGTTAAGGCTGCAAACTACTTGTAATCCCAGATCTTTTACCATTTAGTAGCTACATAGGATATTATTGTTAATTTGATAGTGTGAAGAGACATTGTTTTAACCGAAGGGAATGATGATACATTTCTTTGCATTGTTGACTAAGACACCAGTAATTAGTCTTTGTAAGACCCTCCTGAAGTACAATGACATAATTTGAGGATTCAGTAATTGTACCCTGTTTGCAGTCATCCACAGACTTGGTCAGCCACAGCCCCTTAGTTTTGGTCTGAACCTCTGAGGAGTATATACCAAACAGAAATGGGCCCAGCACTGACTCTTGTGGCACCCCACTGGTGACAGGTCTGCTGATTGATCTGGAGTCACCTACTTTGATAGTGTGTGACTGGTTTGTGAGCCAATTGGCAGCCCATCTTACAACAAAGGGGTTTGCATTCAGTTTGCTAAATTTATCAGTAATGCCTGAGTGTGGTATTGTGTCAAAGGCCTTTGCCAAATCAAGGTAAGCTTTGTACACAGATTTGCCATTGTCAATGGCCCTGGTCACATTTTTGAAGAAATCTGCTAGGTTTAACAGGTTCCCTATGGTAAACCAAAAGCTCGGAAGATCGACAATCACATCACCGACGCCAGACGACCGACAGAACAGATAACCGACAACTTGTAATCCCGACAGCAAAAACACTAACATGGGAAACATGTGAGCGTGACTCGGTAAATGTGCGATAGTGAGGGATTTAGGGTTAGGGTGTGGGTAAGGTAAGTGTGCGATAGTGAGGGATTTAGGGTTAGGGTGCGGGTAAGGTGTGTGTGCGATAGTGAGGGATTTAGGGTTAGGGTGCGTGTAAGGTAAGTATGTGATAGGGAGGGACTTAGGGTTAGGGTGCAGGTAAGGTAAGTGTGCAATAGTGAGGGACTTGAGGGTTAGGGGCAGATTAAGTGAGTTAGGGTTAGGGTGCGGGTAAGGTAAGTGTACGATAGTGACAGACCTTAGGGTTAGGGTTTGGGTTAAGGTTAGTGCATAAATAGTTGTGTGTAAGGTGTAGTGTAGGTTTTTAGGTTGTTGGTGTGCTTGTGTTGTGTGTGTGCTGTGTGAAACAGCAAACTTTTTGTTTTGTTAACTGTCGGGATTGTGATTTGTCGGGCATGTGAACTTTTGTGTTTTTGCAGTTTCTTTCTTGTGGTGTCAGTGTTGTGGTTGTCGGTGTTGTGTACTGTTGGTTTAGTGTAGTAGACCTGGTTTAACAGGCAGTATCTGCCCTTGACAAAGCCTAATTGGGTCAAATCCAGGGTTTGGATGCCACCTGTGCCTTTATTTATGAAGTGCACGATGATACATTCAATGGCTTTATAGATGACACTGGTCAGACTTATGGGTCTATAATTTCCTGTCTGTTGCTAAATCACCTTTATGGAGGGAATAACTGTTGCTGTTCTCCATTCTGCAGAAACAAAGCCTGTGATTAGGTTGTGATTGAATAAGGTAATTAATGGTAATGCTAGTTCATGTTTTAGTTTGTTTAGTAGATAGCCTGGGATGCTCTCTGGTCCCATACAGGCTATGTTTTCTGCCTTAGACAAGGCTTTAATGACCTGCTCTTTGGAAATGTAGGGGGGGGGGGTTGGAGGCAAGGTATGTGAGTTTGGAGGGATAAGGCAGTGAATTTTTCACTAATTCTGCCCTCTAGCAGGTTTACCTTCTTTGCGGGACCAGTGTGTTTGGTGCCGTTAGTGACTAGTTTGGCGCATGCTTGGGACCTAACTTTTAAGCTACAAATGAGCTGTAGAAGGACTTACAGTTATCCTTGGTTTTAATTGCTAAGTTTTGCCTCAGAGTTACCCTTAAAGGATTTGACATGTTGTCTTATTTGCCTGCTGAGGCTGAGGAGGGTGCTTTTCCATTGATGGGGCCTCACCTTAGTTTTCTTAGACAGCAACCTTTTGCATTTGTTGTAAATTTTGTTGATGCTGGATGTCCATCAGGGTGGCTTTTTTTTTACTTTTGGTTCTGGCTTCAATTGTCTCTGGAACAGCAGAGTCTGTTCACTTATACAAGTGATTGCACATGATTTAGTATAGGCTTTGGCGTAGTTACCACCTCGAGCTTGGATTGAGGCTTGGAATGCATTTATGCCTTCCCCTGGGAGGGTATAGTTTGCTTTGATGAAGTTTTTTAGTCTGATTTCACCCTTTGTCAGCTCTGGTGTTCGTGCCAATTTGAAGGCAACTGATTTATGGTCAGATTTAACTAATGAGGTTCCGACAGTTGCAGTGGTGCATCCGTTTGTTATGTTAGCGAGGAACAGATCTAGTATGTTTGTTCCTCTTGTTGGTGTTTGAACAATTTGTTTCAGGGCATTTGAGTTAACAAAATTAAGGAACTTTTGTGCTAGTGAGTTTGGGCTAGAGTAGGTTTCCCAGATGATGTGGGAAAATTGAAATCTCCCATGACCAGAGTGTTTGGCAAAATTTTTCAAGTTGGTATTTTCGTTTATTGGTGTTCTGCATATAGAATTTGATTGAAGTTTTGATTATATTTTGGATTACCAGGAGTTCCTTAGAGGTCTCTTAGAGTCTCTTAGAGGTATGGCGACCTGCAAAAGCGGTATTTCATCAGAATATTTTGATTGACTCCAGTTTGGTCAAGTAAGTCTCATGCACATCAGGATCCATGGAGGAGGATCTATAACTAACTATGACTTCACTGGGGGTCTTGCACACAGTAATCTGAACTTGGAGTAACTCCATGGAGTTGTCCAAACTAGTTGGGAGGGGAATTTATCTCTAATATGGATCGAAACACTGCCTCCTTTAGTTTTTACACATTTGTTTTATGGTCTGAAGGGGTGGAAGGCATTGTAGCCTTGCAAGGCCGGGGTACTCTCTGAGGCCTTGAACAAGGTTTCTGTTACTGCAGCCTCCAGTAACATAAGTGCTTCCAGGGTGTTCAATTTTTGGTTTAAGCAACTAGCGTTTAGCAGCATAATCCTTATTTTTTATGATTGGCTATTTTCACATTGGCAATTTTGTTTTTGAGACCTTGCCTAAGAAAGATACTATAGAGGAGGCAAGAGCCTTTGTCAGCAGACGAAAGATTAGTGTTGCCAGGTGCAAACCATCTCTGGCAAAGCAGCAAGGTTTGTCAGCCATGTCATCCCAGGCTGACAGAAACTGGACCCTCTTTGAATGACACCAAAAACTAAGCCAATCATTGATCATTATCTGCATCTTGCTCACATAGTAATGTAATTTAAAAACACATTCCTTTTCATAATGCTGCATTTATATTTCTGAGCAATGGGGCTTAAAATGGAACCACAAAAAGCAAGTTCTTTAAACCAGGCCTTCTAGATTGATAGTTGTGCTAGACAGGTCTACCAAGCGTGGATTGTTAAACTGACACAAAATGTATTTTTATTACTACATGTTTGAAGCTATTTAAGATTTTGACAATCTCAATGAATCTAACACTGTATTTGAAGAAAGACTCTTGTTAATGGAATCACCTCTGCTACATTCCTTTAAGTGAACTATATTGTAGTAATCTATCTATCTATCAATCTATCTATCTATCTATCTATCTATCTATCTATCTATCTATCTATCTATCTCTCTATCTACAGATCTACTTTGAAAGGATGAACCTCATGTAATCAAAATCCATTTTTGTGAAATGAAAATAGAGAAAGCTTAAATACCTTAATGGAGATTTTTTCCCAGGGTAAGTAAACACTTGTCCAAAGTTAAACGGAACACACACCAAAGTAAGTAAAACCCACCTGAGGAGGTTATGCCCCCACACTTCCCAATGTGGAGGGCTGAGCCCTCACACTCCCCATAACCATATATAGCAACTCCAGGATCACACTACACTACACTACACTGGAGAAAAGGGCATGTTGGGCAAGTGTTTACTTACCCTGGGAAAAATTTGTCTTTCGGGTATTTAAGCTTTTGTGATTTTTGTCTCGTAAAAACGGTTTTCAATTATATGAGGTTCGACTTTTCAAATTAGATCCATATATATATATATATATATATATATATATATATATATATATATACATATATGTATGTATACAGAGAGATAGAGAGATTGTGCATATATTTATATGGGTTTACTTCAGTAGATCAATATTCCACATTACTGAAACTTACTTTATCAAGATAACATTAGCAAAACCAAAATTTACTGAACATTCTCATCACAGTAAACCTTTACAGGGTATGGAGGCACTTGGCCAACATTAATGCTAAAAACACACAGCAATATGTCACACCCACCCAATATATAATTATATACCATATATGTCAAGCCTAGTCACCACAATAAACAGGACATGCTGGAGGGATAGATTCCTGTCCCAGAGACTTTCCATACTCTGGAACAAGCTACCCATCTATGTCAAGCAAAGTTCCTCATTAGCACACTTCAAGAAAAATCTTGATGCATGGATGGGAAATAGGAAATACACCCCAGTGATCACTTCTGTGGCTCTGCTCGACAGGGGCACAGGAAAATAGCTTTCTAGCCAGGGAACCTTGTTGACTAGGCTTGCTTAGGCCCTTGGGCCAATAGCCTAGTACCTATCTATGAACCTATATATATATATATATATATATATATATATATATATATATATATATATATATATATATATATATATATATACCAACTCTGACATCACACTATAGTGGGGAAAAGGGCAAATTTCCCCATGTTGGCCAAGCGGCCCCATACCCTGTTAAAGTTTCCAGTGATGTGAACATTCGATAAATTCAGGTTTTGCTGATTTCATCTCAGTCAAGTGAGTTTCGGTAATGTGTTATTTTGGTCTGCTCAAATAGACCCATCTATATAAATAGATATATATATGCATAAATCAAGGGGAACCTTAACTGATTTTACAGATTTTGGATTATGCCATGGCATCCTCATTTTAGTAAACGATCTCTCCATAAAAAGACAGCAGATATGTTAATTAATATTCTGTGTAAGTTAGAATTTGCATGGTAACTCATAGCTCCATCTATGTTCTACACACCTACATATCTCCATACTTTTAGTGTGAAGATGATATTGCAGCTAATACTCTAAATGTCACTGACACTGGTATTCACAATTATGGCATGTCTTTATTTTTGCTTCAGTGCAGTTCAGACAGTAAATAAAGTTTTGTGGAATAGTGTTAGAGCCCTCTCAATAACACTTTTTAGGTGCAAGTATATGCAAATATAAATACATATAATGCATAGAGCTGTATAATTACACTCCAGCACCAGTTAAAAGACACCCTGGTTCTGCGCTACTCTAATGTGAGATCTGATATTAGCAATGTTTAGAACGGTGTTTAGCAACTGCTAAGCACCCCCAATGTTCTGTTAAGATCATAACTACTATGCGCACTAAAAGCCAACTGTGCCGACCAGTAAACTGCAGCAACAGCATGGCTTCATTGCAACTCTTTTTCTGACTACTGATTGCAAAATTATAGCCACTAAAATTAGTTAAAAACAACTGCTTACCTTACACAGAAAATAACATAAAGACATATCTTGCTGTCTGTTTGACAGTGCTTCCCAACTACTTTACTGACTTTCTAAGCCAGCACAACACTTTGCAGGTTTTTTTTGTTTTGTTTTTTCTTCTTATAACTGCTAGTACATGGAGCAGGTCGATCTCTATACACAACAAAGAATTATGATTGGATCTCTTATCATAACTATATATTATGTGTTCTTGAATGGATGCCATGATTCACCTCTGAAGCTTCTCTCAAGATGTGAATTTCTTGGCATCTATGTCTCAAACACATAATAATCTGGTGATGATTCGAGACCCAATCATAACCCTCTGTATTATATAACAACTGTATACTGTAGTATAAAATGGTTACCAGAACTACTATTTTGTGCTTCTTGCGTTCATGTCAAAGATTCTTTCTTGGCTGCCTTTTTTCAGATGCTCTAAAATTAAACTGAAGTGGGTGTAAGAGAGAGAAAGGGGGGATGAGAGACCTAGATAGTTTGGATATGTATGAGAATACAGGATTTCAGATACAGAAGCTAAATTCCCAAAAGGCTAGTTTGCTTTTTGACTTATAGCTTTATAAATTGTAAAAGTGTCACAAAAATGTAATCTGATGTCTTAACACTGCATTATATTTTCAGTTTGGAATGCATTTATATCAACAGCTCTCCTTTAAGTGGATTCTTGTGTTGTATTTTCCTTTTGGCTCAGTTCTTCAACATCTGTTACATTTATACAATGTAAATGAAAGCTCTAGAGCACTGCTTGCACAATGAAAGTTTTGTTGAAAAACTTAGCAGCTTAGGGCTGGTGATGTTTATCTAAATCAATGCAGATGACACAGGCATCATAAACAAATGATGAACATTTAACAAACACATTGTTCACAGAGGAAATGTTTGCATTTGAAATGGCAAAATATTTGCCAAATTGATGAAGAGCTTTAGATATTTAATGTCCTGTGCTTTGCTGATTCAACAATGTAGACCACTTTAACTAAAACAGTTTTACTGAGCTTTACATAGACAGCTAGAGCACCATCTTCTGTTTTACCTCTAGTTACCTCTATAAAGTACAGCACCCAAGTTTCAGTCTCTCATTACGATCTTCACATCTTTTAAGTTATGCTACATGCATTATACTCAAAGGGGCAGTGAATGCTTCAGTGGTTATGATGTTTTTGGCTATTAGACATAAACGTCTGTACTGCCTGATCATTTTGGGGGCCATATACCATGCAGAGATGGCAGTTTTATTGTTAAAATCATACTCTATTTGGGACTGATGGCATTACAAAGATGAAGCCAAATATGGCAAATATACAAACACAATGAACTGAGAAAAGGGATATTTCTTTCCTTACATTTAAGTCTTATAAGGCATGAACAATGACTATCCCTTCAAGAAGTACGCAATGATTAGGTAGCTCTAAAATTGATGTCAAAGGAATATACTGGCAAGAATTAGCTCTGCAATAATTGATTTTGTCTAGCCAAATCTATTTATCACTTTAAGGTGGAAAAATAACTTAACAGTTTTATTAATTACAGGCTACAGAAAACAATAAATGAATGAAGTGGAAAAGGAATTCTTAAAAAAGAAGCATTTTGAATTTTTGAATATTAATTCTTTGTGATCTAGCCAACTTCTTTCTAAAATAAACTTCCCATACTTAATGCCTTCCCTGCTTTGATGTGCCACTGTAATCTGATTGTAGAATAATCCTGTAAGAATATACTGGAACTCAAACAAATTGTCAGGACTGAGTGCTTCCTGACTGAAAACATTAACCCATAATTGTTTTGAAACAAAATGGTTTATTGGTGTATGTGTGTGTGTGTGTGTGTGTGTGTGTGTGTGTGTGTGTGTGTGTGTATGCTTGCGTATGTGTGAGTTTTTGTTTGTGCATGTGAGTATGTACGCATGTGAGTAGGTATACGTGTGTGTGCATGTGTATGCATGCATATGTATATGTGTGAATGTGTCAGCACATGCACATGTGTGCACTCATGCATGTGCAACTGTGTATGTGTGCGTTTTTGTGTGTCTGTGTGCATGTGTCTGTGTGTTCATGCACATTTGTCCATGTATGTGTGTGTATGCATGTGGTGGGAGGATGTACTCACATGAGCATATTTATGCATGCGTGTGTGCATAGTGTGGATGGGCTCATGTATATATGTAGGTGTGCGCGTGTGTGTGTGTGTGTGTGTGTGTGTGTGTGTGTGTGTGTGTGTGTGTGTGTGTGTGTGTGTGTCTGTATACAGATGTGTGCACGCATGTGGAGAGAGGATGTGCTTGCATGTGTATGTTTTTAACTGTATGTGTGCAGTATGTGGATGTTCTCATGTGCATATATAGGTTT
The DNA here is from genome assembly GCF_019279795.1 of Protopterus annectens. Taxonomy (NCBI): domain Eukaryota; kingdom Metazoa; phylum Chordata; order Ceratodontiformes; family Protopteridae; genus Protopterus; species Protopterus annectens. Next base: position 1,433,960,363 of record NC_056731.1, on the reverse strand, counting down.
GTGTGTGTGCATGTCTGTGTGTGTGTGTGTGTGTGTGTGTGTGTGCATGAAGTGATAAATGTCTTAGACAAGTAGTGCTTCTCAGTTAGTTTGATAGCAGAAAAATTTTAAATACAAAATATATACAACTGGAATGCCAGCAGAGATACCTTACTTAAACGATATAAGGAATAAATAGCATGCCCTACATGGGTCGACTCAAAGCCCTGTCACTATAATTGGTATCATACAGACTACTGAGAGGTGACCTGTGTTTGGCATATAAGGCATCATCTGACCCAGTACTAATGGATTTACTGCATATCAGCAAACTAAATGGCATCAGAAATACTAATCTAGGGATATCAACCTTTTCTGCAACATCAACAGAAATGTTTGGAGGGACAGATATATCTTGCAGAAGATACCACTGCTCTAGAACTGTCTCCCCATCCACATAAAACAAAGTTCATCCCTGTCCATATTCAAGTGCAACTTGGATTTATGGATGGGAAACAAACAGTTTATCCCAGGACTGCCCCTGTGATAATAATGGATAGAGTAAGCTCCTAAATGCTTAATCCCATGCATGGGTCCCTTCAAATTATCTATGGTTTGATCCCACTTATTTTCACTAGAGGCAATATATAATTATACTGACCATGGGATGGGTAAGGCCAATCTCTAATCCAATGGGAGAGGTTAATTCAAGCACAAAAAGGGAAACTGGCTAGGCTTCAAATGACGCACAAGGGCAGCTAGCCTACTACTTATCTATGAACCTATATCACTCTTTCCAATATGTTAGCAGCCATTCACACTTTGCAATATACTTGCAACCACAGACTATGGTCAAGCATACTATGGGAGAATGTAGATAAGTCAGGTTATGTCTTCAAAGTTAGCCGATCACCTTATTTCCTTAGTAGAGCTAATATATAACGTATTCCCATGTTCACTGTTTGTAAAACTCACAGACCTAAGATGGATACTTTGAAAGGTGGGACTCACCTAAGGGGCAGCTGCAAACATTCACAGTCATGTCTCCATAAAGTTATACCATGGTCAAAAATACAGCTGAAACCAAAACTCTACCTGTATGAACCTTTCCATGGTAACCTTCACTTTGTTCTGTCTATGAGTTTCAGAGTCACAGTTTGGACTATGTATTATGAGAAATATAAAGAAAGCACCTCTATTGTGCTGAGGTCTCTCTGACAAATCTTTTAGAAGAAGATGACCTCTGTAGCAATCCACAGCAGAATCACAGAAAAATGTTCTTGACAGATACGTTGTCATTATCTCAATAGAGAAAAGATGGAGAAAGGAAACACATTTTGAAAAAAAAAACATGCCATATTTAACTGCTTATCTCTGAATTAAAGAAATAAAAGTGCTGGATGGTGGAATGTGGATGGAGTACGACATTTATGTTTTAGTAAATCAATGCCACCCAGAAAATGCTGGTATTAGTTAATCACTTGTGCTCTTGTAGGTGTGATCTTTATTGAAGGTAGATGAGCACTGCAGTGCACCACAGTATAAGATTAGGTTCAGTTGGTATTTATACAAAAAAGTGGGCATCTTCCTCCCTGATAACTACCAGTGGGGCATGTTCAATTCATTGTGGGACGTGATGGTCCTGGGTGGGGTTTATTGGTTAGGGGTGCATCTTCACTTTGTTACCTTTTAGTGGTTAGAAACCAAATAACTTAGTCTGCCTTGGTTTCAGGGAGATAAGGGGTGTGGGAGTGATATTAGTAGGGTCAAGCTGCGAGATTACCATTCTAGCTACTGACTAGATGAGCTAGAACTGTGATCACCATAGCTGAGATGTTTTACTGCCAGGTATAACTGAAGTCTAGAAACCGATAAATGAAGGGGAAACAAAGAACATTGTGAAGTAATGGTGAAGTATAAGAATTAGCCACTGGGTGTATGAAATAGCTACCAGATGTGTGCAGTCCTAACCGTAAGGAAGCACACATGATTTTGCAGTAGCTGAGGTGGAACCTTAGTGTCCCTATGTCCCTGACAAGCCTGTAGGAGTACGGCAGGGTTTAGCTGAATTAGCATGATTATAAGAGTAGAGGAAAATGACATATGGAAAAACACATGAGCTTCTAACTGTGGAGTTGGGAAGAAAACTTGGATTGGTTCATGAATGAGAATTACTGACAGCCAGTTCCATAATCGGGTTTATTATCTGCAATCTCCACTTACTTGTTTTTGATAATAATTTCCTAAAATGTACTATTTTATTTTCACTCCTCTATGAAAACCAAGATCAAGTCTCGTTATCTTGGGCATACTCCTGCAAACTGCCTTGGTACTCCCTAGTCACTCAGATAAGTTAAGGGTCCACCTCAGCTATGACAAAAAACATGTGGCACTGGCAAATTTGCTCAGCTATGTTTGTATGTGAGTGGCTGAGACTCCCTGCAGAAACAGTGTTTATAAAAAGGTTTTAATCAAGAAATGTTCAAATTTAACTTCTGACCATCCAAATGTCTATAACTTAAATGATAGGCAAAGTACTACACTACATTCCTCACTCACAGGCAGATCTGATGAAGATTTTTCAAAAGCACAAAATTGCACACCACCTGTCTTTACATGCCAAGTGGTTGACTAGAATGATCAATGGACTGTTTAATTTTATTTTCAGATAGTTAGATTTTAAAGAAGAGTGTTGATGAAATGGCTAATCCCATGAATTAGAACACAGTCTGAATGACTGCATTTTTTTATTGATGTTACTATTTATTGATTAGTGTTCCAAAGTGTTGTTAATTTGGCTGTATTGCATTTTCCACATTGTCTTGTTTTTATATGGACCTAAACTTTTTTTTTTTTGAGAAATATCCAGATGCATAATAAAAAGGCTCATTTTTTAGATTTTTTTTGTTTATTAAAATAAAAGATAAAGTGAAGACTCACCGCTGACTAACCAGCCAACACCCTGGACCAGCATGCCCCACCATGACGTGGACACACCCAAGGGATTGTTGTCAGGGAGAGACCCTCAAACTTTTTGCATAAATTGCCACTGAATCTAAGCTTATACTGTAGTGCACAGCAGTGCTCATTTTCCTTCAATAAAGATTGCACCCATAAGAGCACTGACTTGGCCATTGTTTTTTTGTCTAAGCCTAACCGTTATTATAACAAAGCTTATAAGTCTATCCACCTAAGCTACACAGTATAGAGGTGAATGACTACTCCAAAAAGTTATGTAAGACAGTCTGACCAAGGAACACAGAGTAGAACAAACAACCTCACCACTACAAGATACATGCAGCAAAATCAAGGTTTCCAAACCGAGAACTGGGCACAGTCTTTGTTTTATGTATAAAGCCTTCGATACAATACCCCACTCGGGCATTATAGATAAGCTCACCAGCTTAAATATAAACCCCTATGTCACTAGATGGGTTGCAAACTGGCTCAAGGACAGAACCCATATAGTTAGAATTGCTGGAGCCATGTCAGACTCCAAACCAGTTACAAGTGGCGTCCCACAAGGCTCAGTCCTGGGACCTCTCTTGTTCGGTATATATTTCTCGGCGGTACAGGCCAACACAGAAGGACTGTGGCTGACCAAGTTCACAGATGACTGCAAACTGGGTGCCATAATCAACTCTCCAGCCGACACAAGCATCCTCCAAAAGAGCCTCATAGAAACAGACAACTGGTGCCAGAGCTATGGCCTCAAGTTAAACGCCAAAAAGTGTATAGTCATCCCCTTTGGCAAAAACAAAGTGCCCACAAATTACCACATAGGTGGTAATCCATTAAGTACAGAAGAAGTCATTAGGGACCTGGGGACCCAAGTTGATAGCAATCTCTCATTTGACAACCACGTGGCCAAAGTGGTTAGAAAAACATTTTATATAGCCCACCTAATCATGAAGGGATTCACATCTAGATCAGGGGAGGTCATCGTACCTCTTTACTCATCCCTCATCAGGCCCATAATTGAGTACAATGCCCCTTTTGGGATGTACCTTACCAGACACCTGCAGCAACTGGAATGACCCCAAAGGTACCTCACCAAGAGGATCAAAGGGCTCAAACAGAGATCATATGCTGCCCGGTTAAAGAAACTCCAGCTCTACTCAGTGGCATACCGCCTGCTCAGAGGCGATCTGTGCCTGACGTATAAAGCCATGTCCAACCCAGAATTAATGGACATGCTGCACCTCAGAAAATCCAAATCCCATCGAGCTACGCGCTCAAGAGACTTGAACCTCAGCACTGAAATAAATAGGACATGCTGGAGGGACAGATTCATAACCCAGAGGCTCCCTTCACTCTGGAATAAAATCCCAGTCCAGGTTAGGCAGAGTCCCACATTGACTCTCTTCAAGAGGAATCTTGATGAGTGGATGGGAGATGGTAGGTTTACCCCGGCTATCACTACTGTGTCACTGTTAGACAGAGGCACAGTATACTAACCTCAAAAAACGCATAGCAAAATTAATTTAAAATGGGTGGTGAAAGCCAAACACACTCTGGCTAGGCTTATAAGTGCCCTAGGGCAGATAGCCTAGTATGAACCTATGAACCTATGAATCTATATCTATATCTATATCTATATCTTTATGTCTATATATATATGGGTCTATTTTGCTTGGTCAAAGGCCCATATAATCGAATGTTATTTTTGCAAGACAAAAATAATGAAAACTGAAATCCTAAACTGCATATTTTTCCCAGGGCAAGTAAACACTTGCCCAAAACTTCACGAAAACATGCTGTAGTACATGAAACCCACCTAGGTGGGGGTGGCTACACTCTTCACACTCCCCCAACTATATATACCAACTCCAGGATCACACTACAATGAGGAAAAGGGCATATTTCCCCATGCTGGGCAAGTGTTTACTTGTCCTAGGAAAAACTGAGCAGTTCAGGATTTCAGTTTTCTTTATTTTTCTCTTGTGAAAATAACACTCGAGTGTGTGAGCTTTTGAACAATCAAAGTGGACCCATATCTATCTGTCTATCTATCTATCTATCTCTCTCTCTATATATATATATATATATATAAATATATATATATACATATATATATATATATATATATATATATATATATATATATATATATATATATATATTTATATATATATATATATATATATCTAATATATATATGGGTCTACTTCACTTCACGTAAAACTCATTTCACTGACAGTGATTTCAGAGAGACCAAATCACTTAAAGTTAACTTCACCTAAAACTCATTTCACTGACAATTAGTACTGGCAGTGTGTAGAGTACTGTAAGGCAAGTAAAATGAATATGTCCTTTTCCCCACTGTAGTGTGATCCTGGAGTTTGGGATGTGTGGTGAGCACACACTGGGGGCTGTGGGGGACATAGTCCCCCACCTAGTTTGGTTTTATATTATCCAGTTTGGTTTTATATTGTTTGGTAAACCAAGCTAGATGAGGGGCAATGCACCCCACGCCCCCCAGTGTGGGGGGCACCCCCTAACTATATATACTAACTCCAGGATCGCACTACAGTGGGAAAAAGGGCATATACTTTTTACTTGCCTTACAGTACTCTACACACTGCCAGTACTAATTGTCAGTGAAATGAGTTTTAGGTGAAGTGAACATTAGGTGAAGTGAAATTTAGTTGATTTGGTCTCTGCGAAATTAATGTCAATGAAATGAGTTTTAGGTGAAGTGAAGTAGACCCATATATAAATATATATATATATATATATATATATATATATATATAATTTTCTCGTTCTGTGTGCGTGTGTGTGTGTGTGTGTGTGTGTGTGTGTGTGTGTGTGTGTCCACATGTGCGCGTGCACACACACACACACACACACACACACACACACACACACACACACACACACACACACACACACACACACACACACACACACATTATTAGGTTAATACTAGATGCAAGGAAAAGTATATATTCTTTTCTAGGAAGAAAATAATGATCACTGTCTAGAAATCAGTATGCACAAAACCTTACGGAAATTCACAGCAAAAGAGAAAGGCTAGATGATACAGATTTGAGGGGGTTATTTTTTCCTTCCTTTTCTCAAAGTATACTTAGTTATTAAGAAATGCATTGCATGCCATTCTATAGCAAAGTTTAGTGAATACATTAACTAGAAAATGTCATTTGCGGTAATGTTGACTTGGTAATGGAAGTAACGTTCATTATGCAGATGATTCAGTTGTGGTACGGAGACAGAGGACTGAGAGTGTAGTATCTTCTGCTAATGACTGAGTTACTTCCAAAGGTATTTTAGATACCGAAAGTGATTTCTGTTCTCCAAATGTTTGGTAGAACTGCAGTGGTAGTGGAATAATAGAGTTGGACCCTCAATTAATTGTGAGAATTTGGGGAAAAGTAACAATGGTAATTTTTCTAAAGGCACTGTTTCTGTTGATAATGAGTTTAGCAATAATTTTGCCAGGTTAGCAGCTGCTAACCCAAAGGAATAATGCTGAATATGCACACAAATCCCAATGCCGAAAAAAGCAGGACCCAGTAGCTTGAATACGAGTGATTCTTTCAAATTAGTTTAATGTAAAATCAGAACACAGTATACATAAAGCACTTTTCATCTTCAGAAACCTGTTTTTTTTCAGCATTGGGATTTGTGTGCATATTCAACAGTTTTGCTTGTTTCGACAACCCTAAGGAATACGATAAGAATAGACAGTAGAGATTATGTTGCAAATGGTATTCAAGGGCACACAATTAACAGTTATAATCCTGTTGTGTTTAGTGAATGGATACAGAACACATTTTCTTTTTCTAATGTGAATAATGTAAGTCCTGTTGATAGTGGTACTAATTTCCCTTGCTTAACAGACCTTGTTAATGATTTTTAAAAAAGTCATTAAAAATCAGAGGGTTAAAATTAGATAACACATATTTGAAGGAATGTTTACAGAAGAAGGTGATACCTCTAGGTTTGTTTGTTTTTTAGATTCCCTAATGGTTTAAATTTTGCGGAACCAATGTTTTTTGAGTCTGCAGATTTATTTCATCAACATGGTTTATAACTAATTGACTTGATCAGTAAATGAAACAATAAGAATATTAACAAATTATTAGCATATGGAAAGTTAAATGAACTTATTCAGAACAATTTACTTTTTGAAAGTTACAGCTCTATGTTTTATAATGATTTTTTCTAGAATAGATAATAAGTGTGAAGCTATTTTTTAAAGAAAATGTAGGAAGTTGCAAAGAGTCATTAACCAGCATGGTAAGGAAGAAACATATCTTATTTTTAATGGTAACAATTATGGACAGGTTAACACTAGAGGAGAGGTATTAAATTTCCACATTGATTTAGGGGAAGAATGTGATGGTGCTGACAATATGGGAGAAAAGAGAACGCAGATTGTTTTAACAAAGGGTTTCAGCACAATGGTGATGAATAGTATTTTACCCCACTTCACAGATCAGAAAGACTGGCAAGCAGTCAGGGGAACTTCAGAGACACAGGGCCAAACAATATGAACACCAAGGAAGCAAGGAACATGAATATGAATTACATGGGTTGGAAAAAGGTGAGGTTTTAAAGGGAGATATAGAATGTAAATGCCGTGGAGTTTTACCTACTCATAATGGTTTTAACATATTTAATTATAATAAATTGGTTATTACCATAGGCTTTTTTTACATTGTTTGAAAAAGGATTAAAATTCATTCCAAACAGACACAGCAGGTGTTATTTTGGAATTGAGGTTATATGTTAGAAAGTTAAATTTGGCTTTATTTTTTTGGGGAATGAAAAGCAAACACGAGAAGAAAGGGCCATTGATAGTAATTTTAAGAAAAAGAGTTTGTTTAATTCCCTAACACACCCAATTTTAGCATCCTTTGAAAGAGCATATATGAATGATGTATATAAACTTTATAGCAATAGAAATAACAAAGTAGACATATATTAAGTAGTGAAGAATCCAATTTATAAGATATGTTAATGACAGATAGATCTATAAGGGTTATAAATCTAGACAAGGTGGGGCATTGTTATTTGCAATACTATAGATTATATAAGTCATATGTTTAACATTTTACATAATTCAGATTACTATAAGATAGTATTGACAAATGAGGTTAACAGCATATAGACAGATTGATTTGTATTTAGAAGAACTTTTTGTTGACAGTAAAATTTCTTTAGATATATATAATTTTTAATAGTAGAGAATCCTTACGCACTCCCGATGTTTGAGATACCCAAAGTGCATAAAGACATAATAAATCCTCTATAAAGACCTATTGTTTCAGAGTGTGATTCTAAGACCGACCCATTAGTCATTTATATAGATAAAATGTTCAAACAATATCTGAAAGTGGTATACCAAAAATGAAAAAAAAAAAAGATGAAACCACTAATAAAGCTAACTGCCAAACTAGGAATTTAGAATGCAAACTCTTCATTCTCTGCTTTAATCTCACTGACTTCTTCAGAATAAAATCAGTACATATTGTAATTTTGACCATTTTATACAAATTAAATAATATGATTAACATTAAATGTTTTTGAAAGACAGGAGATTACAAATAGTATTGTCTTGAATTATGTCACACATTTTATAGTATTTATGGAATGACGGAATTGTTTTACTGTTAACTGTTTTATTGCTGTTAAGTGATACTGTCATTTCATTGGTTTACTTTTGTATAAAAACCCAAAGTAATTTATTGATTTTATTCTGAAGAAGTCAGTGAGACAAAAGTGGAGAATAAAGAGTTAAAGAGTTTGCACTCTAAATTCCAGCTTTTATCTCTTTGGCAGTTAGCTTTATTAGTGGTTTCATAGATACAATTTTAAAGCCAATTTATAATCAGGAAACACATTTATTGAAGGATTCCTGGGATTTTTAGGTAGGTTAATATCTGATACACAGAGTGCAATGATTACAGTTTTTAACTATAGATGTTGTGGACCTTTTTAAATCAATTACATTGGAGGAAGGACTTTCACTCTATCTTGACACTCATAAAATGTGATTTTATACTGGCTGAAAATGTGAGACTCTTATTAGATTTTGTGGATTTGGTAATAAATAATATTTTTATATATTCTGATGGTGAAGTGTTTAAATAGGTAAATGGGGAGGCAATAGGGGCTTCTTGGGTTTTCACTTTGAAATATTTTAAGTTTGTTAAACTGTATTTAAGATTTTAGATGACATATTTATTTTATGGGATGATCCTCACTATAAAGTTAATAATTTTATAATTTTTTTTTTACAAGATTTGAGTACTTTTTTAAAATTAATTTATAATTTTAATAGGGATATTATCAATTACCTTGATGTTAAGTTGGATGAAGCTAGGCTAGGTTTTAAAACTAAAGTTTATCAAAAGCGTATTTTTAGCAATTCCTACCTGCACTTTGCAAGCCTACACCCATTTGTGTTTAAGAAAAACTTAGTGAGGGGACAGTGTATTAGAGTGGTAAGGATGACTTCCTGTTATAATGATTTGGAAGGGAATAAGAATATCTTGAAAAAGATGTTTGAAGAAAGGGGCTATCCTGGATCATTGGTTCAAGAGATCATTACTGAAGTAGTTGGTTTATGGGGTGTAAAATTTATACCATTATTAGGTGAAGGATTGAAAGTGACTTCAAATGTAACCCCTAATACATATTCACATGGTATAGGTTTTGATAGGGCTTGTATAGTAAGCTATACTGAAAACTCCAGGGTGAAAACTCAGTGTGCCACTCAACCATAGCCCATAAGGCATAACAACGTACCAAACATACCTAGTCATAGGTGACTCTATAGTCAGGCACACTGATGTTCCACTCACCAGGCTAAACATGGAGAAAGTTACTGTCAGCTGCCTGTCAGGTGCCAGGATCTGCCACATGACACACACACTCAGGTCACTCCACAACAAGTACAAATATGACTCTGTCATTGTCCATGTTGGTGTGAATGACTTGAGATGTACCTCCCTGGACTACATGAAAAGAGATGTAGAGGAGCTCTCTAATCTTGTAGCCCAGGCAGGTATGACGCTAGCCCCGTGTAGCATTTTGCCATCACTCAGAATGATACCACAGTACAAGATCAAAATGATTGACTTCAGCAATTAGCTAAGCTTCTGGAATCATCCTAAGGGGATCCAGTATCTGTCTGCTTGGGATGACATGATCGGCAGACCATGATACTTTGCCAGAGATGGCCTGCACCTGTCACCCTTGGGATTCCGGATACTGGCTAAGGCTCTTGCCACTCCTATAGTGCCTTTTTTAGGCAAGGTTCAAATGACAAATTCACCACCATAACCGGTACAAGCAAGCAAAATCTGAGGGTAATGCTACTTAATGCTAGAAGTCTAAACATCAAAATGCACTCATTCGAGGCACTCCTTAAAATGGAGAACATCGACATCTCTGCAGTGTCAGAGACTTGGTTCAAGGCTCCAGAGAGCATTCCCTGCATTACCAGGCTATAATTCATACCACACCTTTCGGCCACCTAACCTGGACCAAAACACTAAAGGTGGAAGAGTGTCCATATTTATTAAGGATACCCACACCTTCAGGCTAGTTGCTCAGCATAATGCATCCAAGATTATCCAAGGGCAACTAACTGAGCAAAACCGCAATCCAAATTGTAGCTTGCTACAGATCCCCCACCATGTCCCAGGATTCCCACTCCTCATTTCTAGATACACTGGGAAATATTAGGGTACAACCAAACACCCTAATAATGGGTGATTTCAGCTACCCCATCATTAACTGGGAAAACTACTCATGTACCAAACATTTTGCTCAAAGTTTTCTGGAAATCATAAATTCCAATGCCTTGGATCAACTTATCCACACCCCCACCAGGGGCAGCAATATCCTAGACCTGGTCATTACCAACATGGGTGACCGATGTTCCACACTAAAGGTCAATTCCTCACTGGTCAGATCCGACCACAAGCTAATGACCCTAGACATCCACATCCCATCCCCACCCCCCCATTAGGAAAACTACCATAAAAAATATCTCCAAAGCCAACTTTATGCTTCTTAAGACACAAGTGGCAAACCTCACGACACCCATGCAGACGGATAATAGAGGTACGACTGTTGAATCCTACACAATTGCACTTTATAAGCACTTACATATGTGCATGGATTGTGCTATCCCTAAAAGAACTAAGATGCTATCTTCCAAAAAAATTAAAGCCAATCTGCTGTTCCTCTGCCATAAACAAACTCTACAACAGAAGAAAGAAACTGTTGCAATAAGAGTAAAATCCCATGATTGGAGGAACTCCGTGGTCAGCCTCAGTAAGAAGCTGAGATCTGTCATAAAATCCTCCAAAGCTAGTTACAAAAACAAAATTGCCACTGATTCTAAAGACAACCTGAAAGCATTCTATAGCTATGTTAAGAATCTCAATGGCAACACTCAGATCTGCTCTGAGTTACAGCACAATGGCACTAAATATACAGAAGCAACTAATATTGCCAACATCCTAGCAGATAGGTTCAATGCTAATGTTACCCCCCTCTCACCCCCTAAAGGGCCAATCTCTGTACCGGAAGAATGCAAAGTTCCCGTAATCATGGCTGCATAGGTAAAAACCACACTCTTTAAAGCCAAGAACACTGCATCCAATGGACCTGACAACATCCCAGGCTGCGTTTTACATAAACTACAGAGCGAACTGGCACCCCCACCTAAGTACCATGTTCAATCGTAGCCTCACCTCAGGCTTTGTCCCCACTGAATGGTGCACAGTGACAGTTATCCCATTCCACAAAGGGGGAGCCACCACGGACCCCGGAAACTACCGCCCCCTTAGCCTGATGAGCCTGGTCTGCAAGGCCATGGAATGAATCATCATGGAACTTATAAACAAAGACATTGGTAATCTCCAAACTCTGGACCCCACCCAGTTTGGATTTGTAAAAGGCAGATCATGTCTCCTAAACCTGATAGACTTCTTTGAAGCAGTCACCAAAGCCATAGACGAGGGTAAGCTGGTTCACACAGCCTATCTAGATCTTGCCAAGGCTTTCAACACCATCCCCCACTCTGGAATTATATATAAACTCACTAAACTAGGTATAAATCCCTATGTCACAAGATGGGCTGCCAACTGGCTCACTGACAGAACCCACACTGTGAAAGTAGCAGACTCCAAATTCAACTTCAGACCAGTGACAAGTGGAGTACCACAGGGTTCAGTCCTGGGTCCTCTCCTGTTTGGTATCTACTTTTCTGAAGTACAGGCTAACACATAAGGTCTTTGGCTAATGAAGTTTGCAGGTGACTGCAAACTAGGAGCAATAATTGAAACTCCTAATGATGTGGGCATCCTACAAAAGGGCCTCACTGAGACAGACGCTTGCTGTCAAAGCCATGGCCTCAAGCTCAGTGCCAAAAAGTGCATTGTCATCCCCTTTGGTAAAAACTCTGTACCCATGAACTACCACATAGGCAGTAGTAAACTTAACACTGAAAGTGTGATAAGAGACCTTAGGACACAGGTGGACAGTAGTCTCTCCTTTGATAATCACATCACCCCAGTAGTCAGGAAATCCTTATACGTGGCACACCTCATCACAAAAGGTTTCTCATCCAGAAAAAAGAGGTCATTGTTCCCCTCTACTCATCACTCATTAAACCCATTATAGAGTACAATGCCCCTTTTGGTATGTACCTCACAAGAGAACTACAACAACTGGAAAGACCACAGAAATAACTCACAAAGAGGATTACTGGCCTAACAGATGCCCTATGCAGTCTGTCTCAAAAATCTCCAGCTTTACTCCGTCGCATATCGCCTACTCAGAGGTGATCTCTGCCTAACGTACAAAGCTATGTCAAACCCAGGGCTGTTGAACATGCTCCACTTAAAGAAATCCCTCCAAGCTACATGCTCTAGGGACCTAAACCTTGTCACCACAGTAAACAGAACATGCTGGAGGGATAGATTCCTGTCCCAGAGACTTCCCATACTCTGTAAAAAACTACCTATCTATATCAAACAAAGCTCCTCATTAGCACTCTTCAAGAAAAATCTTGATCATTGGATGGGAAATAGGAAATTCACCCCGGGGATCACTTCTGTGGCTCTGCTCAACAGTGGCACAGGAAAATTATTTTCTTGGGTGGCAAAAGCCAGGGTACCTTCTTGGCTAGGCTTATATAGGCCCTAGGGCTAATAGCCTAGTACCTCCCTATGAACCTATGAACCTATGAACATCTTAAAGATAATTGGAAGTTTTTGAAGGGAAATTAAGTTTGTAGGATCATAGCTAATGACAATATTTAATTTTAAAAAAGTATTGGAGGGACTAATAAGAAAGAACACTGTTAGGTGCAATTTCTGCAAACAGTGTTTTTATAATAATGAAAAACCTTGTATTAAATTGAATTATAGTCTGAACTCCAGGGTGTTTTTTAAGAACGGCAACTGTGAAACAAAAGGCATAATATATATGGCCACCTACTCTGCCTGTAATGCATTTTATATAGGTTAAACAGGTTATGTATAGGTAAAACAGAAAGGCCTTTGAAAACAGAGGTATATGAACATAATTATGATATAAGTAAAATGAATCTTAACAACACCCTTGCTAGGCACTCCAGCACTTTTGACAAGTATAAATATAAATCCTGAATGTATCTGAACAATCCTAACTTGGTTTGTGGTTTACTGTGGAGCTGACTGGTAAGAGAAGTTTTATTTAAATTTATATTTTATTTTTTGTTACCACTGTTTTTCACTGTTTGTAGGTAGGAAGGGATAGCTTGTTCACAAGATTTATTTTGATTCATATTTTGTTGTTTTACCTTTAATTTCACTGTTGGTTGTTAGAAAGGGATGGGTTTTAGACAGGCAAGCTCTAGCCATCCCAAGTGACCTAGACAGCTATAAATTTACACAGACTGCAGAGAGGGAAATCCCGAAAATATCTAAACAATCCTACCTTGGTTTGTGATTTATTGACCTTTATTTTTAAAAAGAATTGCGACTGCAAGTTATAGTGAGCACTAAGTACGGTCAGAGCAACTTTATTGTACTTACTTTAGTATTTAGTTGTATGTTGCTTGTGTGATTTTTTTTTTGTCATAGAAGTTGATTTAAGTTCGCTTTGAATCCTCTGGTTACTGATTTGGATTATTATTTTCTTTTAAAATATCTTACTCATTTGAAGCTGTATATGGATTTCTTAAATGAGTATGCAATTAATGATTTGCTAATGCACAAATATCTTGTACAGTGTAATGAATGCTATGCATATTTAAAGGTAACAGCTGATAACATTGGTGAACTGTGTTTCTCGTGTCAAAAGTTGGTTGATTTGCTTACCATTGTTAGAAGTAAATCGAGACTCAATGATGATGATTGCACTTGTTCAATTGGCATGGCTTGTAAAACTGTTGTTTTATATATAATGACTGGACTGATGAACTAAATAATGTTAGGCATAGAACAAATAAAACACATTTAGGAATGATGCATCTACTGTCTGCAAAGATCATTCAACCACTATGAAACCAAACAATGCCCCTAACAGCTTTGGAATTCTGGATGTAAGTATTCAGCAATCTGAGGATCTGGTTTGTTTAGAAGGAAACAAAAAAGAAATAAAGGAAGAAGTTCACAACAAACAAGGAAGAAAAAGAAATTGATTAATGTCTATAAAGTAAAGAGATTGTGAACTAAAACAAACACTGCTTTGTTATTTTAACACACAGGTTGCAGGCAATGATAATATTTTTCTATCAGAAAATTTTCATTTTACAGAAAAAGGCATCATTTTTCCAAAAGGGAAGGTAGAAAAAAAGAGGCAAAGGGCAGGTGAAAAGGAAGAAATCAAAACTGAACATGGAAGGACTGAAGAACAGTACTGTAAGAAAAAAGAATAGAAGACAGATGCTGACTGCATGGCTCAAGCTGTGGATTTACAATACCAGCTGGATCAGAATTTAATAGATAGTGAAAACAGTGTGATTAATAAGATTAATGGTGATGAAGATCTATCCTTTGTAACAGTTGATTGAACAGATATTACTATATTAGAAGCTGAAGATTCTTCAGAGCCGGTCAGCAAATATATTGTTGTAATTGGAGATTCACTTATTAGAGGAACTGATACTTTTATTTGCAGAGAAGGTAATGAACAGTGAATAGTGTTATGCTTGCCAAGAACAAAAAAAGAAGATGTGGAACAAGCCTTGGAATGCCTTAAGGAAAGAAAGTACGGATCCATTTTTATTCATAAAAGTACAAATGACGTCATCCACAAAGATTCTCTGAATCTTAGTAGGGAACTGTCAGCCATCTTAGATAGCATAGATTGTACTAGTGTTAGGACACATTTTTCACAAATTACCTGTAAAAAGGATAGTCAGGTCACGGCGAATGAAAATATTTTTGGGGTAAATACTTACATGGAAAAAATGTCCTGTTTTAAAAAATGGAAATGTATAGAGCAGCCAAGCCTAGTTTTGGGCACACGTGTTCAGACAGGATGGCATGCATTTGTCAAGATCAGGGAAAAGAATCTTTGCAGCAGATATTTTGCAATATTTGACAAACATGAGGCAGGATTTTTACAAGCCTACAATTTAATTGTTCACAGGTAGCAACATTTGATACATTTCTGATGGTTGTTAATGGTAGGAGCATTAATAATAAAGTGTTTTTATTGCAAAATTTGTTATATTCCCACAAGATTGATATTGTTATATTTGGTGAAGCATGGTTAGAGAACAATGACTGGAAACCAGTTCAGAGTATAAATATTTTTACTGTAATAGAAATTCTAACAAAAAATAAGGTGAAGGTGTTATGATAGGGATTAAATATAGTTATGAGATCTGTGATTATTACATGTTTAATGATAACATCAGTACTATAGACTGTGTAACTGTGGCATTAAAGACAACTCTGGAACGTATAACAATTGTTGGAGTGTATAGACCACCAGAGTCAAGTGCAGATGACCTAGAGGAATTCATACATTTCTTGCATGAAACAGAGGAGGAAAGAATAATATTATCTAGGGACTTCAATTTACCAGAAACAGACTGGAATAATATTGATTCAACAACGTTAGTAAGGAAGCCATTCACAATGTATAAACAGGAACAAAAATTGTTTCAGATTCTAAAAAAACAACCAGGAAATAGAACATACTAGACATTGTTTGTGTTCCTAAAGAAATAACTGTTACTTCAAGTTTAGTTTTACCACCATTGATATACAGTGATCATGGAGTTATAAAATGTTAATTTCTTGCTAGATAATTCTAACAAACTAAAATCTAAACCAATGCACAGAAGGTTAATTACAGATTATATGGAAGCAAAACAGTCAATATGTAAAACTAAGTGGAGTGAGGTGCTCAGTGGAGAAACTGCAGATGGAATGTGAAAAGTTTTAAAAGAGAAATTGAGTGGAAAAAAATGTTTAACATCAGGATCTAGGCATTCAGTAACAGGGGGATATATTTCCATAAGAACATGACATCTGATTAAGGTGAGAGACAAAAAATATAAGAAATGGAAGAGAGGTCGGACTACAACTTTGAACACTGAAATAAAGAAGCTGGACAAACCAATTAAGCATAGTGTGAGACAAGATCAAGAAAAAAATGAAGAAAATTTATATAAAGATATTGAGGATAGTAGGAAACTTTTTTTATAGATATATAAGATGTGGAAGGAGTATAGACATGCAAATTGATAAACTGTGCAGATTCTAAAATTTATTCTCAGACACAACAGATTATAGATATATTTACAAAATGGTATGCAAAGCAGTTTGTCTCCACAAAGGATGTTAAGTTGTCCTAGTGACATCCGAGTAACCCCAGATACTGGAATCAAATGAGATAATATTGAAAATGAACTGTACAAATTGGATCCAAACAAAACACAGGGAGAAGATGGAATTTGTAACACTGACCTGAGAACACTTCAGCAAGAACTTACAATACCATTATATCTATTAAGATTGGAAACATGCACTTATTAAACCTGTCTTTAAGGGAAAGGGGAGTAGGACAAACTTAGAGTCATATAGGCCCTTATGATTATTTTCATGTTGTGGAAAATAATGGAGAAGGTAATATTGAATATGTCTTTGTCAGAACTGGAAGGGGTGTGACTTGAAACCATATATCAGTATGCATATGTTGAAAATAGATCTATTACCACCTGTAACATGATGTTCTATTACAATATAATAACAACTATGAATGAAAACTTGTGCTGTGATGTAATTTATATAGATTTAACTTCAGCATTTGACAGAGTCATACACAAAACACTGATCAATAATTTAGAACAACTAAGTATTGATGTAGTCTTGATAAGATGGATAGCTGCATGGCTTACAAATAGGACATAGCAAGTATTATACAGCACCTGGGCAGGTAAAATTATTGGTTATAGTCAGGGTGTCCTACAGGACTCTGCCGTAGGCTCTTACTTGTTTAGATTGTATCTTTCAGACCTAACTTATCTGAGGTGTTCTACAATCTATATGCAGATGACCTGAAATTGGGTAAACTGATTACATGTGTTGCAGATAAGGCATGTCTGCAAAATAACTTGACTAAATCAACCATTTGGGCACAGGAGAATAATATGCTGATAAATGCATCAACAACTAAGCATATGAGATTTGGGAGACATAAATTGAAAGGTGAATATTTAATACAGTGCACAGTGATTAAAACTGTAGACTCATTTAAGGACTTGGGTATGTGGATAGATCCAGTTATGACTTTTTCTAATCATATCACCCAATTGGTTAATGATAGTTATAGAGCAATAGGTTGTATAAAAATGTTTATAAAGTTTAGGGATTCAAAAATTAGGAAGTCATTTGTTTGTTAGTTACATTAGACACAAACTTGAGTATGGAATAAGAATATGGAAACCCTATAAGAAAACAAGCATGAGTAAATTGGAAAGAGTACAACGGAAATATACCAAGGGCATCCATGGATGTGAGAATATAAGTTATTTTGAAAGACTGAAATATCCAAACTTGTACAGTGTCTCTTACAGATAACTAACAGGAGATCTTATTCAGGTATATAGGGGCATGTAGTGACAATTACCTCTGGGAATGTCTGGGGTTATTAAAAAGTACTAGAGAATCATCAGATAACCTATGTAGAAGATTCTATATGAATGAGAAGTGTACTAATTGGTTCTCTGACAGAGTTGCTGATTTATGGAACAGGCTACCAAATTACATTAAAGCAAGTACAGGTTTAGATATTTTTAAGAGCAGCTTGGACACTTATCATGGGAACAAGTGTTTTGGTATATTGGCAAGCAAGAAGGGCATTAATGCCTATGTTTGACATATTTGTATGTATGCACGTATGTAAGTATAAAAAACTATTGTTTGGAATTAGTGAAATCATAGAGAAGAATCCCAGATGTGGTAGATGGTAAGGTTTTATGGAGTATAGTGAGATAGTATGGCAACTTAGATTGGATGCAACTAAAAGCCCTGGCCTTAATGACAGTATAGCATTGTTCACTGCATTAAAGTTAAGATCCATGAAAGTTTAACATAATTTATTCATCACTAATTGATATAATTTTCATGGACTTGAAAATTAATTAAATTTTTCGTACTTATTTTGATATACATTTTTTAATATATTAATTAATCTGGGAATTTGTTTTTAAATAATAATTAGTTTTTAATAATTATTTTCTAATTTTGTATACATTGTATTTTCATGTATTAAAAGTATGGAACTCACTAAGTATTGTTTCCAACCCTGTGTCTTTATAATATATTTAAACTGGATGATTAAGTTATGTTAATGAGGGAATGAAGGGTATTTAATGGAGTAGGTTATTATTGTTCGCTATTGTGATGAAGTCCGCCATAATGGACGAGAGCGCTTAATTTATATGTCTATATTTTTATATTTTCATTAAAGAGAACTTTTATTATATTATACCTTTTTGACTGTTTCATTTGCACTCCTTTGAGGTTATATTTGACTTGGTAACAATCTGGCAACATCAGGAACCAGACAGTGATATTGAATGTATTATGCACTAAATAAAAATCAGTAGTAGAGAACTACAGGGTTTAATTCCCGTATCAGCACTCCTTAATATTTGTATGTAACACAGCTCTTGGGTTAAAAAAAAGCTGTGCTCTCTGCAAGTAAACATGAAGATCTGCAGCAAAAACATTTTCAGGGATTGCATTGGTGAAGGCTCATATGAGACCACTTTTTGCAGGTGTAAATAACCGCGTACGCTTATATGACTGAACGTTCTTTTGAATGGAGTTTTTGCCAGCAGCCTTTTATATGAGATCATGCTGCAGCACGGTCAGGGAATTTGGTCTTATCCCACTGTTGTACAGTTTCAGAATTAGTATACATAATTTGCTAGGGTTGTGCAAAAATAGTTTTATTTTACATTGTTTCGATAATTTTAGATTTGATCTAAAATGATCATTCTCTTGTTTACTGTTATGATTGCTCAGTGTTTGATGAAACCCTCTTTTCATGATGGACACTATGGTATGAGAAAATGTTCTTGGAAAGACTGGAGGAATGACAAAGTGAAGAACAGCTTGAACTGTACTAAATGCACTGGGCAATCAAATATTGAGTGAAATTTCATGCAGTAATGATGATCTGTAAACAAAGCAAAACATAAATGGAAAGAACCAGGACTTACTTATCTTGTATGTCCTGAAAGGAAAATTTAAATATTTGAAATACCAGCTATGGCTGTAAGGATGACATACTGCACATCAAGAAATTCCTCCATTAAAAACAAATATATTATTAACATACAGTACCACACAGGCCGAACTGGGACTACAGCTGCTACAGATACAGTACCACACATGCCGAACTGGGACTACAGTTGCTACAGATGCAATACCATGCAGGCTGAACTGGGACTACAGCTGCTACAGATACAGTACCACACAGGCTGAACTGGGACTACAGCTGGTACAGATACAATACCACATAGGCTGAATTGGGAATATAGCTGCTACAGACCTGGCAATTCTGGAGATTAAGGCTATGATTCAGCGAACTTTGTACTTGTGGAAAAAGAAACTGTTACAGCCAAAAGGGGCAGTTTAAATGATCACAGAAAATGTGAGTCAGAGTCATGTTTAATCACAGTGGGAAAAGTCCTCATTATTAGTTAATCTGCATTCCTCTGAATCATGTGGTGTTACTGCTAGTGCTAATCAGCACAACACTTTCTTATGGCAATCATCAGTAACAATCTATGCATTTCATTGCCACAAATGCCCTTTCCCATTCAGTATCCCACTCATATGCGCACATACAAACATGACCACATGCGCGCGCGCGCACACACACACACACACACACACACACACACACACGCACACGCACACGCACATGCACACTCACTCACACACACACACACACACACACACACACACACACACACACACACACACACACACACACATTCGTGTATGCACACACATAGACATTCACAGACAGTCTCTCACACACACACACACACACACACACACACACACACACACACACACACACACACACACACACACACAGTCTTACCTTATATAAAACACACACCCTCAAAAACATCACACTTATGGGATACACTCACCTCATTAGCATTTAGCACAGCCATGGAGATGGCCACCAGTGGGGATTCTATAGACCATGTAGAATCAGTCAGATTGGACCTATCTCTGAATCAGAAAGAGCTACTGCCAGAGGAAAACCTACCATGCTAGTGCTTACTGCTGCAGGAAGTTCTTTCTGAATCCCAGCCCAAATGTAGTAGAAATAAACATAGCCTTAATTATTGATATAGCTCCAAGGGTGTACTGACAATTCATGTCCTAATTAAAAATATTTAAGTAATAACACATAGCACATTCAGAGATGTATATATACAATGCCGACAGATGCAAGCTCCTGAGTTAATAGTGCTTACAAGAGACAAACTGCAGGAACATGTAAGAGATGCAGTCATACTAGCAGATCTGTACATGGCATAGGCTGTACTCAATGACAGTAGTCAGATCATTGAGTGCCATCACCCTCAGAGGTGCCATATCCTCTAGGAGTGCTTAACATATCATGCCTTTCATAAAACTGAATTTATGGTTACTACCTCAGATGCATCATCCAAGAGCAGGTTGATTTGTTTTGTCCTGATATGCAGGGCAGTGGGATACATGGGGTAGTTCGACTTGTTGATAACAGTGTTTGTGCGGCTTTGAGAATAATAGCTGCAGAAAAATTTCAATGAACCCTCGTGGGCATGGTATGTGTATCACAAACAGTTGCCTCAAGGATAGTCCATGTCATTTCCTTGATGCCATGGCACAGCATGTGGGGGAGCATATGTGGTTTCCACATACTACAGATAAGAGAGACAATAAGATGCATTCTTTTTATATCATATTTTATTTCTCTGTGGGACCGGGAGCTATAGACTGCACACATATTGCAACAAAAGCCCGGTCTCAGGAACAGATAAGAAGTTATGTCACTTTATGTGGTTCAACTCTCTAAACTGTCAAGAGGTCTGCAATGCACATGCTAATATATACTACATGTCCACAAGAAACCCAAGCAATGCCCATAATTCTAATATATATCATACTTGTAATTTATACCAATGATTTGTGCAGGGTGATTTTACCCAGAGACATCTTATTGGTGATACTGGATGTACCCCGAAACCAAGGATAATGACACTTATTAGAAATCCACAGACCATTGCAAGGAAAGGTAGCAACTGTTCCCTTTCACAGAGCCTTGTCATTATCACACATGCTATTGGCCCACTGAGACCTACTTCAGCTGTCTGGATATATCTGGGTGTGCTGTGAAGTAAGGCCCTACCACATGCAGTAAGATATTTTCAGTGTGTGCACTGTTACATAATACCATTATCTGGAAGCAGTTACAGAACAACAGAAACATCTAGGAAGAGGAAGTCCCAAACTCAGCAATGTGGGGTTTAGAGGATGAGAAGCATCTAGAGAAGCTGTCTGCAGGGGAATACTATACTAGATAAAGGTGGCTGCAGTTTGCTATCATGCTGGAAATAATGCAGTGGCTGTTTCATAACTATGGGCCAAAGTAACAAATTATATAGAAAATAAACAGTGGCACACACACACACACACACACACACACACACACACACACACACACACACACACACACACACACACACACACACACACAACCACCCAGGATGTTTTCTAACAGAAATGGCCCAGTAACACTGTGCAGCGACATAAGCTACCCAAGTAACAATGAACAAAAAGCAGGTCACAGTTTCCATCATATACACAATGATGGTTGAGCCACACTGACAAGTATCATCTGTAGGCAGTTATCTGTATGGTGGTACGTTTGAACTTTTTTTGCACTGTGTGTGTCATACCTGTACTGGTATATTAGGGGATTGAGTTACACTGGACAAGTAAGGGGGTACCAATTCCACTAGTGTATGTGTGTGTGTGTGTGTGTGTGTGTGTGTGTGTGTGTGTGTGTGTGTGTGTGTGTGTAGGCAGGCATTGTAGAAGTCTGACTGTTTCTTGGGACACAGTCTCAACAGATGTTTCAGTACTATGTCTGCTAGACAGATCCAGGGCACCCACAGGAGATGTGTGCAGACTATACATGCCCTCATTCATGGAAACTCTATTGAGGTGGTCACAAACATGAACTAGACCATGCAAAGAGAATGGAGTGCTGTGTCAATCTCAGTGAGGTACTGTACCATGGGTGGACATGGAATGAATGCCTCATTCTCTTGGATGGCCACATCACAATGTGCTTTCCTCAGCTGTAGATGGTAGGGTGGAGGTGATGGCACTACAAGTGCCTGATCATGGGCCCCCCTTCCATGGCAGCCCTCACCATCATTAGAGTAGGTACTACAGGCACAGAAGTTATGCTCACCCATGGAATGTGTTAAGGATGTAGATATTACATTTCCTACCTCAACCATTGGCACTCTGACCCCTGACTGAGCTGGAATTTGTCTGCCATCATCATCAGAGTTGGGCATTTATCCAACATCAAGCATAGTGGTGGACCTGATAACACTGAGCTGTGAAAATACCAAAACAAATCATCCAGACTAAGTTAAGACCCTGTGTTAAATCCTGAATCCCAGTGAATGAATGAATACATGCTACCTAACAGAGGGGTACCAAAAATTAATAGATAATATACCTCATGCTGCATGTTTCTGCACCTATATTACTGATGTTCTTGTGAAAAGAAGTGGTTATATTTGTAAAATGCCCTAAAGCACTATGGTAGATACTTGTTCATGTCATGTCATGTGCACCTGGGGCATCTCCAACAGATATTCTGGGTTATCAGCTAAGAACCCCATCAATATACAGGACTCCGCCATAGAAGGTAGAATTGTCCGTACCCCCATGAAGAAATGACCGATGTTTTTCCAATTCCACTCAAGGTGGTTTTTCAGCAGGCCACCTCCTGTTGCTAAAGCTGCATTTAACATGTGAATGGCTCAATGTCTCTCCTACTCATACGTCCTGTTCTGTATTTTGGCCACTGACAGCACCGATGTTTTTAGTCACATCCTGTCAGGCATGGTCACAAAAGGATTGGTTAAATTTGCCATGCAGATCATCTGCCAACAACAGAGATGTAGGACCTGTAGTAAGATCTCAATCTCACTCTGTCTATGGGATAACTTGCTTTTACACTGCTTCTCACATTGTGGCGTACTTTACTAAAATAAGTATGTAAAAACATATTATCCCTACCTGACATAAGCATACACCAATTATTAGGGTGCCTGTGTAGAATGCAGTACATGTCTGTGGGAAATATCAAGCAGATATGGGATAATCATGAACAGATGGTGTATAGCAAGTCTCATGTGACTCAACCCTATTCCATAAAACAGGCTTTCCAAGTTGAACCACACTTAATGTCTTCTGACAGTATATCACTGATGAATATCATACATGGTACACATACCACATTTTTATACATACGTTTAGGCCATGTGTATCATAGCATACATTTTGTAATGGATGTGTACTGCTTCTAGACATCAAGAAGGGTACAGCATAATGAAATATTTGGTGTGTACCTTTAAAAGCCCGCAGGTATGCCAAGGAGAACAGCTATGATTTGGTAAGTAACTGGGGAGGGCAGCTCCTGATTTAGAAGGTGTGTCATGATGCTACACAAAGAAAACTTTTCTTCACAGCCCTGACTAAACACTTAACTTCCCCCAGTATAATACATACAAAAGACACTAGTAAATACCCACAAACTGTTACAACAGAGAATTGCATTCCTCTCAAATACTCATTATCCCCTGTATCAAATTAATGTCTGCATAAGCCAGTCCCCCCCCACACCAACAACCACCCTCCTATGCAACCATGGACATTGCTGTATGCATGGTATGTCAAGTTCTGTAGGGGTGCATAAGCTATGCATGCAATCAAACCACTGTAGTACCAGTAAATATGGAAAATCTTTGTGCATGTGCTATAACTATGCCTCAATTCTATTTATACATATACAGAATACTAAAGGCATTGCAGTTTACTGTCCTACCCCACAGAAACATGCACACTGCCATGATGCTGTAGACAGACAGTATAACAACCACTGACACTGTCAACATAGATGCACCGGTAAACTACAACATAAACAAAACATGTAGTATTACCATACTTTCTGAAAAATCAACAATCCATTGCAAAGGTATAGTAGCAGGTAATATTGCCATGTATTATATATATATATTTACCTTTCCAACAAAAAAGACTTCTCCCATGGTGGTTGCACTGTAGGAGCTTAAATCACAACATTGTCAAGCTTCTAATGTGGTAATCTTGCTAATGAGGCACCAGCTAATGCATGATCCTAAATTGCAGGTTTTACCCACTGTAGCTATGACAAAAGCCACAGTGAACGGTTTGTTTCACCAATGTGACCTCACACGAGCATCTGAAAAAGAAAACAAATTGAGCATGTGTGGGCAGTTTAATAACCTCTTTGGTGGTATGTGGGTAAACAAAGTGAAGATTTTCAGCCTATAGAGAGAAAAAGTGCAATCACAATTAGGCATCAGCCACCATGCCAGTGTTGGTACCTTAATAGCATCATACCACACCATCAATTTGTTCACTAAGCAATGATGGCACCATGACTGGCAATGTTAATAGGCTGCCTGATATTGCATATCATGTGCTAAAAAACTCAACATTCATGACCACAGGAGGGCTACCATGGTTTTCTGGAAAATGACTTGTTAAATGGCCATAGCTTCCAAAGGCACTGGTGCTGACAGTTCGTCCCAGTGGTACAGCAAAAACTATGTTTCTATTTGCTGCATACAGACCACTGGCATTGACTAACTTGGGGACACATATGAGAATCCCCAATATAAAGTAGATGCCTGTCAGTCTTGCCAGGCCTTTGTCTGATACCAATGGTATACCCCAATGTGGTGAGCAGTGTAGGCACCATTATATTGACTTGGTGAGTCACCATCTTGACCATTTTAGCTGGTGGGAAGAAGAGGTCAGAGCAAGAACACCTGAGATGTACTGTAAATACTTGCAGTGGTTAACTGTTCATGACATTGTATTCTACCTTATATATCATAGTATTGAACATATCAATTATAATTTATTTATGTCTTACTTTTTTGTTTTGTAGCTCAGGAAGATATTTTGGAGATTGAACTTTTGTAGTGGAGGAAAATGGAGAGGTTCTCTAGGTAAAGAGGTGCATATGGATGCCTCATCATAAATTAGAGTAAATTCAGTAAGTAGCTACCAGTATGTATGCACATTGACAGAGTGGGTCATGCTTACAGGTGTTACCATTAGTTACATGAATGCCTGATACATATTGGAAATACACATAATTTGCACGTGTTATGTAGTTGTTCAATTCATAAACATAAGAAATGACTTGTGCCATAACAGTTGTCATAACACAAGCTGGATACAACAGTTTAGTGTAGCTCCATGAGCTTAGAGGGTGCTACAAAGCATACCACAGGTAGCCAATGTTCTTCACATACCCACAGGTAGGGCACAGGACACTGCAATGCCATACATTGCCGGTTTGTCAAGGTGAGATAGAATCTGCAAAGGTCCTCCGAAAAATAGATAAGTGGCTTGAAAAGTATAGCTGCAACACACTGCATAATGTAGGATATCATTGTCTTTTTTGGAGGAGTTGCAACTTGACTGTGTACAGCTGAATAGGGGGAAAGGGTGTATCTATTTATCAGGAATGGACATTGCTTGTGGCATACTGTTTACTTTATGTTTTATGGGTAGTGGATTTGCAGTTTCCATTATTCTTAGGGTGTGGGCCAATATTTGTTTGTTTGTTTGCTTATTTGTTTGTTTGCTTGCTTGTAGTGAGCCCAGAGACACCAAAAGTTGTTGCTGGTTTTCCAATACAGCCACAGATTATAGTATTTATGTGTGCAGTTTTAATGGCTATTGCTGGTCAATGCTGTGAAATTGGTTGTTTGTAAGGGGCTGCAGATACAGTATTTCTCACAGAGGTTGTGACTTTTTATGCGCAACACAAAAGATTTGCCCACATGTCCTGCAGTACACCTGACCATACATTACAGGAAATGTTAGTTATGACAGTGCACATTTGAGAGCACATCCTACCATAAATCCACATTATACTGCATGTACACTGTAGCTCATAATGTGACACTGTATAATACTTCTTGCTTGCTTAATATACATCTCTGTTATGTTATGATAGCTCATGCCTCCCATAAGTAAGAGTAATATCTCCCTCTCCTCATCACTGTCTTTGTTATCATTTTTATTTATTTATTTAATTTATTTATTTTTATTTTTTGCTTTGTTGATTTATTCTACAGCATCTGCCTTGGCTAGACACTACTACAGCTTAGGTCACTGGGTACACAAGGAAAGGGAAAACCAATATGGGGGATTGAGTGGGCATACATTCTGTACTATACTTTCAGTACTGGACCCAGGGATAGGTCAGTCATCACCCAGACCACCATCACCACTGGGACACACCTAATGCAGCAAAGACAAAGCCAGTAATGGATGCCACTCCACAGGTGGCGAATGCAAGCTTCCAACCACTGGTTAACGAACTCCCCCACCATCTCCATCAGCTCCCTGCAAATAAGACATTGTGCACTCATGGTAGTGGTGCTTTGATCTGGTAAGCAATCACCAGAGCCTGCTGGGAGTCATGCCTGAAGCTATGTGGTGTAGAGACAGGGGAAGTGTGGGATGATAGAGCCCAGTGACCTAAGCTGTAGTAGTGTCTAGCCAAGGCAGATGCTGTAGAATAAATCAACAAAGCAAAAAATAAAAATAAATAAATTAAATAAATAAATAAAAATGATAACAAAGACAGTGATGAGGAGAGGGAGATATTACTCTTACTTATGGGCTTTACAGTCTGTATTCACACAATGCCACAAAGTGCTTCCATTAGCATTTATTCAATCGCTGTTTAATCTATAACTATTCAACAGCATATGCTCTTTATTTTTCTGAGATTCAACATACTTCATTTCAATTTCACTTTCCAAAGTTGTGTACTGTACACCATATGACCTCCAAAAAGTAGCCAAATGTTATACTTGAACAGCAGTCCATGGTGTATGTCACATGACCCCCAAGAAGTAGCGTAATGTCATTGTTAAACAGCAGCCCATGTTGTATGCCACATGCAAATAAACTATAGGCTGCTTATTGTGGTACACGTTTGTCTGAGATATTTTTGTGCTGCACTGCTTTGTCTGTGCATTTTTGATTGATTCATCCACTATGGTGCACTTTTGTTGTTGCAAATTTGTCACATCATTTTTCATGAGCAATTTTGATGGTGCTGTCTTATGGAGGGTGATTTTATCTTGTCACTATGTATGTGTATAGTTGCATCCACACAACTTGTTTACCTTTTCTCCCATCTCGGTTGGCCGCAATTATGGCATTTTCTTTCTTTACTGCTCCTGTCATTGCTGCAGGAAAGTTTTATAATTAGCAGAGATATGGGCGATTAATTCATAACTGCTTCTGTGCTGCATCATGCCATTAAACATACTGTCAGGAGGCTTAACAGAATTGTGATAGGAAAGTTTCTAAATCCTAGGCGAGTTGTTTCTCCCATGAGCTATGACAGTTTTATATAGTAACCCACAGTCTATGAGGGTACTTTATTATTATGATACAATGTCCAAATTCACAAAGTAGTTTTAAAAAAATCATTGTGTCAAGTGTTTGCTTTTATGTATGAATTTTTATTGCATCTTCCTTTCTTTTTTCTTTCTTTCTTTCTTTCTTTCTTTCTTTCTTTCTTTCTTTCTTTCTTTCTTTTTTAACTGTCAACAAAATAGCTCATTTTGGTCCTTTTAATCATGTAGTTCAATGGAGAGTATTATTTTTATAATGCAGTTCTCAAAATGCTGAAGGGCAAGAAAACACTCAAGATTTGTGTCAGTTTTCTCATAAAACTGATTTGCTTTGTACATCACACAAAATAAGGTAATGAAATGCATCTTGAAAACAAGAGGGATCATAGGCTGATTCGGTAAGAACCCCACTGTGTGGACAGACTGCTGAAGCCAAAAGGGGCATTTTCCATGATAATGGAAAATGCATTTTAGAGACATGACTGGCTGTAGTGAAGAAAGATATTGGTGGGGATTCAGTAATCCTCCGAGTAAGACTAACCAATTCTTACTCAGAGACTGTTGTTTAAGACTATGACATCAGCCCATCATGCATATGCATGAGGGCACTGACTCAATTGGAAGGCTTACATGGAGCGTGTAAGACTGCAGGGGGCATGTCGGAATGCCAAGCAGTCCAAATATCCATGCCCCTGCAACCATATAAAGTAAAAATGACAAATGCAATGAGTGAGTCCGCTGAAATGTACACATAGCAAACAGTACACATCCCCACATACTAAACCCTTTGTAAATGTAAAATGTAAACTATTTTTTTTTATAAATCCGATATAGCTGCCCATATTTGTGCGTGTTTGTGCGGGTGTGCCCATTGCTTAGCTGCAGTTAGCAATTTCGACATCGAAGAGCATAATAAGAAATGTTTAGGCAAATCAAACCAGATAGCAATAGTGTAGTGGTAGAGCATTTGCACAAAGAGGAGGCATTCCCAGTTCTAGTCCCACCACTCCCCTATCAATTTTATGTTTTAAATTAGTATATAAAATAATTCCTGACATATATGAATGAAATTTTAGTAAAAAGCATTGAAATGGCCTATGTATTAGTGAACAAAATGTATACATATAAAGATAAGAAGGTGAGCAGCAATAAGGATATTAACATATAATTGCCCATAGCTAAGCAGTGTTTTACCTAGTGCAATATAATTGCCCATGGCTAAGCAGCGTTTTACCTAGTGCAATATAATGGCCCATAGCTAAGAAGGGTTTTACCTAGCACAATATTATTTCCCATAGCTAAGCAGCATTTTACCTAGTGCAATAGGTTTGCGCAGAGCTGCGCACCGCGCTAACCAGCACACCATCAGGCAACGTAGAGCAACATAGTGCAAAGTGGCCTAAACACAGCCACACCCCCTAGCCTGTCTGGACAGTAGTAAAATAAAAAGCAATGACTAGGTTTGAACCCAGGACACTGTGTACCATAATCAAAGTACTGCACCACTAAGCCATGAGAGCTTAGCATAGGCATGCACTGTTAACATACATATACTTATAAATGGAAGATTAAGCATTGCTAAGCAGGTTTGCTGTTAGCCGAGAATTTTCAAAAATGGCCAATCACAAATAAGTGTGGTAAATGCGGCATATTTAAGCTCCATAGGTGGGAATACTCACCATAACTGATTGTAGCTCCCATCAGCAGTCAGAATGGCTGGTGCTGGAGAGGATACTCGCTTTTGAGCGCAACACTGGGGCATCGAGGAGTCAAAATACATAGTTTGGCGTTTTGTCCACCATCATGAGTCAAGACTCCTGCAGGGCCAGTTCCAAGGGACGGAGTACAAAGCAGTGGCTTGGAACCGGTTAGCTCATGATCTCACCAGTGCCACAGGCGTCCCACGGACTGGTGAGCAGGTCCATCACCACCATGCAAACCTGAAGAGACGGAAGCAGGACCTACTGAACCGATGGATACAGGAGGCCTGTGACATGCAAGATGCCCCACTACTGAGTAGGTAGCCATGGAATGAAGTATGTAAGACATGCTAATTTAGTCTATATAATGGATAGGTATGTCTCAATATCTCTTCCTTTACTTCACAGCTGCAGGTGTCCGTGCTGCGAATCAGCAAGCCTATGCAGATAGGCTGCTAATGCTGTGCCACCAGGC
This sequence comes from Protopterus annectens, assembly GCF_019279795.1. Classification (NCBI taxonomy): domain Eukaryota; kingdom Metazoa; phylum Chordata; order Ceratodontiformes; family Protopteridae; genus Protopterus; species Protopterus annectens. The sequence goes on along the minus strand of NC_056731.1, from coordinate 1,433,929,972 downwards.
AGATTAGTAATTATTCTGCATGTATTGTTATATAAAATAGGTGAGAGAGCCTGAAAAGAAGTGTTGAAGCCCAATAATAAAGCCATAAAATGCCCTGAATAATTTCTATGCATGTACTGTTATATAAAATAAGTCAGAGAGCCAGAAAAAGAGTGTTGTAACCCATTAATAAAGGTAAAATAAGTCCGGAATAATATCTCTGCATGTACTGTTATATAAAATAAGTGAGTGAGCCTGAAAAAGAGTGTTGTAACCTATTAATAAAGGTATAATACATCTTGAATAAGTCTTCTGCATGCACTGTAATATGAAATAAATGAGAGAGCTTCTAGAAAAGTGTGTAATGTAATTAATAAAGGTATAATACTTGGAGTGTGTCTGTGTCACTTACTTTGAAATGTTGTACCCTTGCATTATATAAATAGTACTGTTGTATTAAGCGCTGTCAACCCACAGTTGGGCAGTCTCATAAAAAGTGGATGAAGGAAGTGCCAGTAGCTGTGAAGCATATATACAGTCCTCCACAGTTGGTTAATGGCTGGCATGCATAGGTAAATCTGGCACACGAGTAGCTTGTTAATATGTACCCCAGAAAAGTGAGAGTGCTACTTGAAATGTAGGTTTCTGTAGAAATATAACTGAAAATGTTACGTGAACACATCCAGATATGTAGATATATAATTATAAATAAAATATATAACTATGTAACAGTAACATCTGCATCTTGGACAGTTAGTATGTCAGATATAGGTCAGGTATAAAATGAACTAGCCAAACCCATCACACAACCTAATGCACATTGCCTAGTGTAATAATACATGTAGGGGATATACACCTGCAGTCAATAGGAATGTAGTGTAAACTATAAGTACTTATAAGATGTTAATGGAGGTATCTTTTTACACCCTACTCTATGTGCATAAACAATGTAATTCCACACCTCAATGGGTATGTGTAATCTCAAAACATTTATTAGGACATATGTCCTATTGTTCTATAAATATCTGCATTTACTTTGATGCATGTGCCCTGTTCAAACACCACAATCTTGGTGGCCTGTTGCCACCAATCATCTCTGCATGCTGTTGGAATGTCCACTGTCATTCAATATATGCATGTGTTATGCTTGCTGTTCAACTGTTGGAACCCTGGTGTGTTGGGTTAATGGGAATATTACTGCATGCTGTTACAACTAATTTGGAATGCTGTTGTCTATGTTGTAATTAAACACACCTAAACACAGAACGTATGGGAAGGCCGGTCCCAGCGGACCCACCTGTCCCTCCTCAGCTGGCGATTGCACCTGGCACCAGCAGGTCCGGTGCCCAGCCCAGGCTTCCCTCCACCGTTGGTCCTGTGCCACCTTCGAGTGGAAGCGCTGCAGGGGATGGGGCTTATCCCCCCATGCAAGCGTGGGCAGAGAAGGGCCATCTGTCACCCACCGAAGGGTCCGGGCTGTGGTGCATAGGGAGATCCAGCCTTCAGTCGCTGATCCCCTACGCCAGCTCAAGGCAAGAGAGGTGCAACTCATGGGTGAGCCTGCCCCTGCTACGCAGCCCCCAGCACAGCCACCCTCGGGGCTGTGAAGGTGCAGTGGTGACTGCCCATGGGTGGGGATCTCAGTTCCACTGTTACCATCTGTGGGCTCATGGGCTTGCGATTTCCAAACATCCGTCCCCATCAATTGTGTTCACCCACCCCATGTGTCATATTCCGCCCATGTATGCGTCTTGTTTGTCTTGTCTGTTTACCTCCCCATCCTACCTCCCCAAATATACCTACTTCCTCTACCTCACATTCCACTCTCACCTGAAAAAAAAAGGGCAATCTGTTTCCACAAAAAGATTACACCCAATACATAACTGCCCATTTCGTACACATGTCCGCTGGACATGTAAACTGATAATTATAATTGGCAGTACAACATACTTTGTTGTCCTCACCCCTCTCTCAGGGGTGGAAGGTTTCAAATCTCACTCCAAATTTCTAACATATGCACAGCTTCTGCTGGTAAAGAAATGGGCAGCTATGGGCCTTCCCTACACCCGTCCTGCACATCCCAAGCTGGTTTCCCTACTGCCTTTCCCTCTTTGTGCCCCCTTTTTCACCACTTTCCTATCTCCCTATTTTCATTTCTTTCAAAGAAATTAGTGCGGGAGTTAGTGGGAGTAAGCACTTTTAAGCAGCAGTTAGTGGGTTTGAGCGAGTGTGCGCATGTGTGCGCTTAGCTAAGTATTGCTAAGCATCACGCAAACCTGCGCAAACCCACTTACAACTGCTTAAAAGTGCCTTAGTCACTCTGCATGGCAAGGTCCTTGTTCTGCTGTGCAGCAAAATAAAACACCTCTCTCATTCTCGAACCCCGGACACACTACACTGCATGAAGTACCACTAAGCCACAGTAGACATACAACAAGTTGGTGCTGTAATAAATATATCATGCATTACAATGAGTGAATGTAAAGGGAAAATAGGAATTCCATAACACAAATCTTGTTCTGTGGATCTGTACCAGCAGTTGTTGTGGAATTGCATGACATGACTGTGAAAAGAGAACCAGCCATTCTAGCAGGAAATAAAGTTACAGTAGCACTTTACAAACCCCACATAGTATCAGGGCAGGATAAACACTGGCATATTTGAATAGGGCAGAGGCCATACTTCCCAACTGTGACTGCTTTTCAGGGATGTCCCTTATTCGTAAACAAATGTTAACAGTATCCCTCAGAATCCCTCGGAAAAGTACTGACGTTAGGCCAAAAAGTGGGGAATTACACTTAATGAATAATGTCAATAAGTAATAGTGCACACTGCATGCACGTCCGAAAAGGTGTATTAATACATATGCTCTGATTCTCTCACAGTCTCAAGTTAAAGTCTGTAATATATTACAGGTGTACCTCACTTATATGTACCTTTCCCTGAGGCTGTTCAAATATATACCTGAGTGTATCAGAGACCTTGCAGAGGCAGAAACACACAGGCAATTCAGATTTTCTGCTGTTACACACTCTGCAAATAGCTTTGGAATGAGTCCCACAAGCATACCCTTATGTAGGAGTACAAAACAGAAATATCAAAGTATGTAGCCATGTACTGGTAGCAACCAACTGTGACAATGCCATTATTCCAGTGCAGAAAAGAACGGTGTGGTGCACAGACAAAGAATAATAGCCTAACCTCTGGCTACCATCTGGATATGTCCACAAGTGGGAGCTACCCAGACAGACTACTTGCCTTGTTTGACTAACAGGTACACAGCAACCCAGTATGTTCAGCAAGATAAACATCACACAATAATATATAATGCTCTCTGTACTTCTGCACCCCTACCCAAAAGAACAATATACCTGTGTATTCAGCCTCTACCAAGGATGTAGGTAATCATACTCAATACTGAAATTTGTCCAGTTGTCTTGAGCAGCCTGTGCTAATGTCAACACAAATAAACAACAAACTGTTCAGAAGTGAGTTAATTAATATTTACAGTATAGTAGTTCACAAACAGTTCATGTGCCAGAAGAATACATTGCAATAACTACTTTTGTATGGCAGTTAATTGTCTAATTAGAAAATAAAGTACATACTCCTATGTATCTTGTGCAAGCATTAGGAGGGGTGAGTAAAATTCTACACTGACAAATATGTACTAGAAGCAGCAACATTCAGGTTTGAGTACAACATGTAAATCACTGGCTACAACCCTAGCTTCAGATATAAGAAGTATACCAACCTTCTGATTGACACAACGGTGTCCACAGCAAACAAGCATGGGCCCCACTTTGGAAAGCTGAAAGGGCTACGCCTATCTAACTTAGCATTTTATAGCAGTGGGCTGCTATGACAGTGAGTACTGCAATTACCACACAGCAGGCTGCATGCAATTAGTAAATGGTGGGCACCAATTGGTACAGAGGCCATCACATGCACATGTGCAGATACCTAGAAAAGCAAGTTGTACTTGCTGTCCACACATGCAATAATCTCATTGCAGCAAGACAGAGAGAGAGTGACAGCAAGAGAGAGACAGAGACAGAGACAGAGGCAGAGACATAGACACAGACACAGACAAAGAGACAGAAACAGAGAGACACAGAAAAAGAAAGAGCAACAGCAACAGACAGAGAAAACACAAACCAAAAAAAAAAAAATTAAAAACAAAAAATTATTTCCTTTAAAAACATACGGAACAGATAAATACAAAGGAAAGGTATGTAACACATATGTATTTGCTGGCATGTAGTAGATGCTTTTGAAGAGTACTCTACATACTGTGAATCATCCATACGTGGCAGCAGTATGTATCTATATGTATCTGTACATGTGCATAGGGCAAGAGACATACTGCAACTGTTTGTGAAGGGTGTATATATATATATATATATATATATATATATATATATACGTTGTTGAAGGTTGTTATGTGCATATTTCTGTGTAGGTTGTAGTGTGTGGCAAAGAAAACAGCATGCAGTGCTGATATATGACATGTGGTGGTTACACGCTGTGGGTATGTTCTGTCAGTTTTGCAGTGTTGCAGCCAGTGAGGCCTGCTAAAGCTACATGGGCTGAGGACACCTTCAATGCAGTCTGCACAACACTGTGCAATATTATTACATAACTGTATATCTCACAACTGTTGCATAATTGATACTCCCACCATGAATAGTGGACTGTATATGTGCCTATATGTACATCTATATTTACAGCAATGGATGTTTATATGTATGTGTGTGTGTGTATATATATATATATATATATATATATATATATATATATATATATAGATAGATATAGATATAGATAGATATATATGTATATATATATATATATATATATATGTATATATATTTATATGTGTATATATATATATATATATATATATATATATATATATATATATATATACAGAGAGAGAGAGAGGGGGAGAGAGACACGGGGCATACTTACTGCGACAGGTGCCTGGTGACCAAGGTATGGACTGAAGCTCAATGTTGACACTGCAGTGCCATCCCGTATTGCCAGAACACTGTACCCATTAATTACCACATAGGTGGTAGTCTACCTAACACCGAAGGTGTGATAAGGGAACATGGGACACAGGTGGACTGTCATCTGAGCAAATACAAAAATGATGGTCACTCTATAGTATTTATTCTCCTCATCTTTAGTTTTGTCAGATAACCATGATGTCAAATGAGGAATACCACTATTATCAAGTCAACATCAAAGGAAATTCTCTCATGACGTTTTCTCGTTCTACGCAATAGCTTTGATTACATCACAGCAATTCATTTTTGTATTTGCTCAGATGACTGCTGACATACACCTTTAAAAACTTAGCCTGTACATAGCAGTTAGTAGATATTTGGTACACTATAAAGGAAACGTTAAAAAGTCTCCATAGAGAGAAAAGTTGCCCTGATATAAACAGATATGTTCACTAACTGTCTACTTATTTCCAACTATGATAACATCATAGCAGTTCGTTTGCTTTGATGACTGCTGATATACATCTTTAGAATCTTGCCTGTACATAGCAAATTAAATATATTTTATACATCATAAAGGAAACATTGAGAAGTTTCTACAGAGAGAAAAGTTTTCCTGACACAAACAGATATGTTTATAAACTGTCTACTTATTTCCAACTATGACAACATTACGGCAGTTCGTTTTTTTGCAATTGTTATGTTGACTTCTGATATATGGTTTCAAGATTCTGTTTGCACACAATGATTTGCAGATATTCTGTATACCATAAAGTAAACGCTGAGAAGCCTCTATAAAGAGTGAAGTTGCCCTGATATCTGGATATAAACAGATGTGTTTATAAGATTCTGTTTGCACACAGTGATTTGCAGATATTCTGTATACCATAAAGGAAACGCTGAGAAGCCTCTATAAAGAGTGAAGTTGCCCTAATATCTGGATATAAACAGATGTGTTTATAAGTTGCCTACTTACTTCTAACCATGATAACATCAAAGCAGTTCATTTTTTACTACTGTTATGATGTCTGCTAATATATGTTTCTAAAATTCTGTTTGCATACAGTTATTCGCGGATATCTTGTATACCATAAAGGAAATCCTGAGAAGCCTTTATAAAGAGCAAAGCCATCTTGACACTTGGATATAAATAGATATGTTTACAACTTATCTACTTGCATTTCATATAAGTATGGTATTTCAAATTTTGTATTGTTGATTGAATATGAAGCTTAATTTGTAGACCATTGATTAGTGTCTGAAAAGGTGAAAACGGAAGCGATCGGCTCTGTATATGCAAATGAACTGGAAGATAATTCGAATGGATTGGTTTCAAGCTTTCTTTTTGTGTATGCCATCTGAATGGTCTCTTAAGGAATTTAATGTTTTAAGAAATGTTTATGAAGGGAAGAGCTTCTAAAATACTTGGAAGTAAACAGACATGACAACTTATTACTGTTTACTTGTTTAACACTTCTGATTGGATGAGTGTGCAGTTTGATTTGCATATAATGATTTGTACACAAAAAGGTGGGAAACGGAAGTGCATGAATCTGTATATGCAAATAGGGTGGAGAAATGCCATAATGGATTGGTTGACAGTTGCTTCTTTGTGTATACGGATTGGATAGTTACATAGAGGCATACTATTTAAAATGAACGTTAGTCCCATTTTAACATTACGATCTGAAGAAGATTTTTATCGAAAGCGTTTATCATGTGGACTTTAAGGGGCTTTTATTTGACTTCGTTATTTTTATTTTGTTTGTTTGTTCATTAAATAGAGATCAAATTTTGGACCAACACCAGCTTGTGGATTTCATTGAATTTAAAGAAGCCGAATTAGGTGAACTCACTGTCTTTGTTTTTCGTCATTTTATACCTGAGGGGTAGATGCCTATCATTGGGCTGTGCGATACTCTTCAACACATAACACATTCATGTTAGTCAATGCTCCCTATTGGGCACCTTACAAACCCATGTAACGAGTGGCTGTGAGGCCAATCACTAAACAACAACACACATGCATCAAAGCCATGTATACTGTTATTAACACGGGCTGTCTACACTCACACTGCCTGGTCTTGAGCAACAAACTTTCTGCATGCTGACATGTGTGATATGAATGTTTGCCTTGTGATACTGTAACCCACCTTCAACCACTATTAAGTATGTTTTGGATTGCTGGTGGTGTGTGTGGGTATCTGCTGTAGTGAGGAGTGTATTTGTGTGCATGTGTGCATGTGTTCATGTGTTCATGTGCTCATGTGTGCATGTGTGCATGTGTGCATATGTTCATGTGTGCATGTGTGCATGTGTGCATGTTTGCCGACATCATGTACAGGTCGTAAAGTGTGTTTCCTGTCTCCCTCCCACAGGTGCTGTGTTAGGGCTGGTTCAGTGCAGTAGGGAAACTGATGTCACTGAGCCACATAGTGATAATGAAGATAGGTGTGTTGAGGCACATGCGTGTTTGCCAGGGTCTGTCATTGGGCCACCAATTGACAGTAAACAGCTGTTCACCCCATCCATGCATACAGTCATACTGCTAATACATCCATCACCAATGCCCATAGCTGAGGGACAGCATACTGTTGGCATTGGCCAAGACAGTGTGGTATCCATGGCACATGCATCCCAACATAGCAGCCATACCCAGATGTCTGGAAGGGTACCACATAGGCAGATGTCCAGGGGTTCTTGTAGGAGCACTGCTGCTCATCATGCCACTGGCAGATGTGCCAAAGGTCTGACAACATCATGCATGTTCCAGGCTGTCATGGAGGCACAGGCATGTATGGAACGGTACATCAGACAGGGGCTAAAGGCACAGAGGGCCCATAACACCGCTGTCATTGACAGTATCCGTGACCTAGCAGGTGCCATCCGACATTACACTGAGGTCACTGATAGACGTTGGGGGGATACATTAGATATCCTCCGCAATGTCATGTCCATGTGTCAGGACAGTGCGGGATGGTTGAGACATCGACGTGTACGTATGCCAGCAACATAAGCAGCTGGTAGTCACAGCGGATGTCCTTCAAGCCACAGCCACTCCCGTCATGCCAGTACCAGCCCCAGCAATGTTGGGGCTGGGCTGTCCATAGAATGCCCTAGAACACCATGTGCATGTGACTCTGGACAACCCAGTAGGGACCTGTGTACAATGTGCATCCATCCACCTCTAGGGATAGTACCCAGTCTGGCTTAGTGCCTGATAGGGCCAGTAGCACCCCTGCCAGGCACAGGTACCGCATCCATGACCAGAGACGGTGATCTGTAAAGCCTCGCAGGTGCAGTCTGTGGCTGTCACACAAATACCCTTATATGGGAGCCACATCATGGAACTGTGTGCATGCAGACACACACACATACTGCAGACACCTAGGGCTAACACATACCCACACACATTAAAACAGCATTGGCCCATTCCAGTATTCTTGCCCCTCACACACACACACGCACACACACACACACACACATACATGTCAATTGGATGGCTCACTGTAGGCCTCTGGCGAACCAACAACACACCCTATGCATATGATGAAACCTGTGCCACCTCCTGTCATCTGTAACATCGATGCAGGAACAGGCTACCATGGTGCTGATGCACAGGGTGTCTATATAGTAGTATAGCAATGTTAGCATGTTGTCAGCTGTAGAGTGTAATGATATGCTTGAAGTTGTAGCTGAGCAGGCATGATGCATTAAAGCTATGATTGTCATTGTAGTGTTGTTTACACCAGTGTTGGCTCCAATTGTGTATTGTCCGGCCACGTGCCACTTGGCAGATGTGTGGAGTATTGGCAGCATGTGTTAGAGAGTGGACAGTATGTGTGGGATGTGTGTAGCACAGATTTGCAGGTGTACAGTTGTGAACATGGTGGAGGTGCACTGTCTGCATGTACGTGCATAGTGGACACATGGCCAGGGTGACATGCTCTGTATTGCACAGTAACACTCCATAGTTTCTATTGGTGGCCAGTATGCATTGTACTACACTGGAACCTGACTACATATGTGTGTATGACATGGTTTGACACTGCGCTGTGGGTGATACTGTTACTGTCTGTCATTGTTTTGCATTCTGGTGGTATACATCACTTCAACAGCCTGACCATAACCAATCATTAGATTATGTCTTGACAACCAACACACAGATGTAGGACACACAGCAACATTTGGATCCTTCAGGTACTATACAATGCCAGTAACCACTGGTATTCACCTGCACCCATTACTAAGACCACTCCTGTTTGCCATATAGCTGTCTTAGGTAGAAGCAATCACAGTAGGGATATGTCCGTCCACGTCTGGTAATGCATACTGTGGCCTATAATGAATTCTCCAGATGACACACACATAATCTACAAGGGTATCATACCGACAGATGCCTGTTGTCAAACCCATGCTGTAAAGCTATAAGCCAAACTAAGCATAGTCATCCACCTTTAAGGAACATATTATCCCCACAGCACCACATAGGTAGTAGCCACCAGCATGATGAACAGGTACCGATGTGTACATGCAACCAAGTGTTTCCACACATGCAATCATTGAGGTAACATGTACAGATATGTATTTGACACACAGCTAGCTCACATGTGCAATGCATACTGATATGTCATACAGTAGTAAAAGCAAAACCCACAACACATTGACTAGCAGTGTCACACACATACTCACCAAGTGCAGGATTCAAACCCCTGCATAATTATTTCATAATACTAGAGGAGTATGCATTAACATGACACACTATGCACATTACTGTCAGTTCTTTTTTCCACAGGTATATTTGTTCTATGGTGACATCATCAGACTTGACAAAGGTTAGATTACCACTTTTGAGGGGTTTCACTACTCTCCTAAAAGGTTGCCCCTTCCCAAGGGGAACACACACAAACACAAACCCCTACCTAATTACTTCATGATACTAGAGAAGTATGCATTAACACGACGTGCTATACGGATTACTGGGAGTATTATTTTCCACAGGTATATTTGTAGGATGGTGACATCATCAGACTTGACAAAGGTTACATTACCACTTTTGAGGTGTTACACTACTTTCCTAAAAGGTTGCTCCGTCCCAAGGAGAACACACACAAACACTGTTACCAAGTGAGGATTCAAACACCTATCTAATTACTTCATGATTTTTTTTATTTATTTATTTTTATTTATTTTACATTTGTTGACCGGGCTAGTCTAGCTGGATATATTTCCATTTTCAGTAGAGGCCCGGGGAGAAAAGCTCCACATAAAAACATAAACAATGAGACATATTGTTAATAAACACATTATTAAAAATAAGAAAAAACAAGTAGTAATATAAAATAAGACTAGAAGATAAAATTAACAAAAATTAAGGCACACCATCAAAGAGGTCATGACTAGAGTGAGGTCAGTTTCAAAGCTTCTAACTTAATTTAAACAGGCTATGCCATAAGGTTACTACTATAATAAGAAAAAGGTACAAGTGGATAGAGAAGAAGGAGAAAAGTTTATAGTAAAGAGAGAGGGAAGAGACAGTAGTCAAGAAATGAGAGAAGAAATGAAAAAAGAAAAACAAGAGGCTATGGGAGAGGTGAGAGAAATGGGTCAGAGCACAGAAGGAAGAAAGGTAATAGCTAGGTGTTCAGCATAGGATAGGCTAGAAGGTCAGGAGAGGGGGGGGGTGAGAAGTCAGTCAGGTGTATGACAAGAGCAAAGCCAGTGGTTTTGGAAGTACAGTTTGATTTGTTGTTTGAAGAGAGGTAGGGATGTGATTACAGTTATATCACTAGGTAGCAAATTCCATACTCGGCCTACAGTATTAGTGAATAAAGAGTCGCCAGCTAAGTTGTGAGCTTTTATGGGTTTGGTCAAGAGTTTAGAAGAGGAGCGAAGGGAGGTAAGATTGTTATAAGGGAGTAAGAGTTGTGATAAAATAGGGGTGTTATCAGGTTGGTACAGAATATTGTGAGCAATAGTAAGTTGTGAGATTATAAGATGATTTTTTAGTTCTAGCCAGCTTAGAAGTTTCAAATTAAGGCAGTGATGGGTTCTGAAAGGGTTACCAGTGGCGAAGCGGGCAATGTTATTGTAGCAAGTTGAAAGTTTGTTTAGGTTAGTTTTCTTAAGGTTAGTGAAGATGGGAGAGGCATAAAAGAGAGTGGATATGAGATGGGAGTGGGCAATAGTAGCTCTAGCAGATGGGGTGAGAAATGGCTTAATACGGTATAAGGATCCAATCTTTCTGTTTACTGATTTGATGATGTTGTTGATCAAAAGAGAGATTGTTATCAATGGTTATGCCTAGCAGTTTAGTTGTAGAGTCAGGAGAGATGACCGTGTTGTTGTTTGACAGGATGGTGAAGTGTAATGAGGAGGTACGAGTGGTGGGGGTGAAGAGGAGGAGTTTAGTTTTTTTAGCATTAAGGAGGAGATACCATCTAGTAAACCAAGTTTCTACTGTGTTGAAGATGTTTTGGGTTAGTGAGATTAGGTTAGAAGGGGAGGATGCTGAACAAAAAATAGTGGAGTCATCAGCATATTGAACGCAGGTGGCTTGAGGAATTACTGAGTGGAGATCATTAATAAAAAGGGAGAAAAGAAGTGGGCCAAGAATAGAGCCCTGAGGGACTCCAATAGAAACGGGCAGTAAGGAGGAGATGTGGTTGTCCCAAATAATGGCTTGTTGTCTGTTGTTGAGATATGAACTAAACCATTTTATAGTAAGTTTATTAAATGAGAGGGATTCTAGAATATTAATTAAAGAAGAGTGGTTAACCATATCAAAAGCTTTTGAGAGGTCAATAAATAGAGCAAAAGAGAAAAGGTTATTATTGCGATTGCTGTTAATAGTATCAACAAAGGAAAGGAGGGCAGTAGTGGTGCTATGGTGGGGTCTAAAGCCATGTTGACAGTTAGCTATAATATTGTGTAGGGAGAGATACTGTACAAGTTGCTGATGAATACATTTCTCCATAATCTTTGCTAAAGGTGACAGAAGTGCAATTGGTCTAAAGTTAGAGAAGTCAATAGAGTTACCGCCTTTGTGTAGTGGGATAATATGAGAGACTTTCCAGATGTCAGGGATGGTTCCCTCTTGGATGGTCCTATTTATAAGTATAGTTATTGGGTATGCAATTTCTTTGGCTGCCTTTTGCAGAAAGAGGGAAGGGAGCTTATCGGCAGAGGGGGTGCAAGGTTTCAGTTTGGAGATAAGTCTAAAGATGAAAGAGGTAGAGATAGGTTGTAGAGAGAAGTTGTAAGAAGAGTCTATAAGATTACTTGGAGGGTAGAAGTTATTAGCGTTCAGTTGACTAGCAAGAGATTGAATGGATTCAGTAAAGAAAGAGTTAAAAGCATTTGCAGTTTGGTGAGGGGGTGTCTGGGTCAGCATTTAGTGGGGAGGGAGTTTTGGCAGTTCCTGGGGATAAGAGTCTATTGATTGAGGACCAGAATTGTTTTGGTTTGTTAAAATGGGTTTCTTGTAGTTCACAGTAGAACTTTCTTTTGTAATTTATTATAGCTTTTTTGGTAAGGTTTCTAAGTTGGCGAAAATGAAGGAAGTCAGAGCTGAGTCTTTGGCATCTCCATTTGGCCCAAACCTTGTTTTTAGAGAGGATTAGTTTCTTAATTTCATTTGATAGCCATGGGGCAGAAATTGACCTCATTCTAATGGTACGGTCAGGAGCATGTTTATTCAAAATGGAAAGGAAAGTTGAATTAAAGAATAGTACTGCTTCGTTCAGTGGAAGTATTTTTAAGGGGTTCCAGTTACAAGCTCTGAGTTCATTTTGAAATAGGTCAGTTTTAAAGTGTTTGGTAGAACGAATGTTTCTTATATTAGGGAGGTTTAGATAGTCAGTCTTCTCTCTAGTAATATAGGTTAAGCAATGATCACTGAGGTCATCAGGCATAGTTCCTACTTTATAAGTGATGTTAACTTTGTTTATGAGTATCCAATCTAAAATAGTCTGTTTTTTACTTTGTTTATTAAGCCTTGTAGTAGAGGTAATGGTTTGGGTGAAACCATTTAGGTTAATGTGAGAGGTGGGATTATCAGTGTTAATAGTATTCCAGTCTATATTGAAGTCACCAAGAATTATAGTTTCTTGGGGGTAGTTAATAGAAACCCAACTAAGAAAGTCTTCTAAGATAGGTATATTGTTGCCGGGTGGTATATACATACAGATGATGTAAAGGGCTTTCTTTGCATTTAGTTGGAGTTTAGTGATGATGGCTTCTATATTACTGTCTTGGGTTGGACAGGCTGAAAGGGTAGAGATGTTGAGATGATTCTTAAACAGAATTGCTACACCACCACCCTTTCGTTTAGTACGGTCAAACCTTAGTATATTAAGCCTTGGGGTATAATTTCAGTGTCTTTGGTGGCTGGTTTAAGCCAGGTTTCAGTGAGACAGAGAATGTCAAAACAGTGAGTGTCTAGGAGGGCATGTAGGTAGGGTACTTTGTTGTTTACACTACATATGTTAAGATGCCCTAAGAGAAGGGTCTTTTGGGGATTGGTCTGGATGTTTGAAGAGAAGGGTTCATGGGGCCAGGGATGGGGTGAATATCACCGTCTTGAAAGGGTAGGGTCATCAGGTGTGGGTGTAAGGTTGCTGTTTTGAAGGGTTAGAGGTTTCTCTTTTTTATTTGAGGGTAGGGTGTAGGAGAGGTGAGAGTGCCTATGGAATTTAGGTAAGTTGTAGCTAGAGGTAGAATTGACATTTAGGAAAGAAGTGAGAGGAGTGTGGAAGGAAGAAGTATGTTTCTGTATGTGGATTGGCTGAATATGGAGTGGGTATTCTATGAAGGAAAGGAGGTAAGTAGAGAAAAGTGTAGTTAAGAGTAGCACTGAGAGTATAAGCAGTGTGGATAAGCAGAGCGTCATTTCTATGAGTATGAAAGGTAGAAGTGATTATAAAGTGGAGGTATATGATTAGGGTTAACAAGGTGGTAGTATGTGTATAAGTTGTAAGAAAAAAATATATAGAAGTAAGACAATTGATAGGGATATTAAAGTGTATACAATATGGAGGGACAGGTTAATTGAGTGGAATGAAGTAGAATAAGAGATGAGAGAGGGAGGAGGAGAGAAGACGGTCTTAGGATAGGAGGGTTAGCAGGTAAAAGAGGAAAGTAGGAGAAGGCTGTAGGATGTGGAGACGGGAGGGGTTCAAATTTGGCGGGAAGCAGGAGCATAGGGTGGTACAGTAGTGGGTAGGATTGGAGATGTATAAGGCTAGGACCCCTGGGGGTGGGTGGAAATTGGGGGTAGGGAGGGGAGCAGAGTGAGACAGCAGGGCGAATGGAGCAGGATACAAAAGTAGACCAGGGAGGAAGGAAAAAGTATCAGAGATAGCTAGGTAAATCAAGGTAAGAGAGGGTAGCCTAGGAGGAGGTAAGAGAGAGAGAAAAAGGGATGAGAGAGAAAATCAGTAGGAGGAAAGGGAATAGGGGTAGAAAAGGTAGGAATAGAAGAATAAGATAGAACTAAATACTAGTTTAATGAGTATAGAAGGGGATAGGGAGACATCTAGTGGTCAACAGCAGAGGTACAGTAAGCATACAAAGGAGATTCCAATTGTAGAACTAGAATAATGGGAGAGAGAGCAAATGTTAAGTAGCAGTCCAAGGAGAGTGGGAAGAGGTAATACAGGAGTGTGGGGGGGTAGCTGCTGGCTGCTTAGCTAGTGGCAAACAGAAAGCTTAGCAGGGAATAATGGGTTAAAAAATTAAAACAGCATGATGTAGGTAGACATACTTTCGTGTTATCTTGAGGTAGTGAGTAGCAGAAGAAAGCAATGTCCTGAACGTGTCCAAGGGTAGTAGGCAGGAGAGCACCCTAGTAGAGGTAGTAGAGAGATTCAACCCAAGCAATAAACACAAGGTAAATCAGGGGATAGTTTTGTGTTATCTTGAGGTAGTGAGTAGCAGAAGAAAACAATGTCCTGAACATGTCCAAGGGTAGTAGGCAGAGAGCACCCTAGTAGAGGTAGTAGAGAGATTCAACCCAAGCAATAAACACAGGGTAAATCAGGGCATAGTTTCGTATTATCTTGAGGTAGTGAGTAGCAGAAGAAAGCAATGTCCTGAACGTGTCCAAGGGTATTACATATTATTAAGGATATTACAGGAGTACACATTAACACGATGCACTATATAGATTGCTAGAAATTTTATTTTCCACAGGTATATTTGTAGGATGCTGACATCATCAGAGTTGACAAAGGTTAGATTACCACTTTTGAGGTGTTTCACTACTCTCCTAAAAGGCTGTTTCTTCCCAAGAGGAACACACACAGTTATCCAGTGCAAGATTCAAACATCTGTCTAATTATTTCATGATACTAGAGAAGTACACATTAACATAATGCGCTATTCGGATTACTGGAAGTGTTAGTTTCCACAGGTATATTTGTAGGATGATGACATCATCAGACTTGACAAAAGTTACATTACCACTTTTGAGGTGTTTCACTACTCTCCTAAAACGTTGTTCCTTTCCAAGGGGAACACACACAAACACACTGTTGCCCAGTGCAGGAGTCAAACCCCTACCTAATTACTTCATGATACTAGAGAAGTATGCATTAACATTACGCGCGATACAGACTACTGGGAATTTTATTTTCCACAGGTATATTTGTAGGATGCTGACATTATCAGAGTTGACAAAGGTTAGATTATCACTTTTTAGGTGTTTTACTACTCTCCTAAAAGGTTGTTCCTTCCCAAGGTGAACACACACACACAGTTACCCAGTGCAGGATTCAAAACCCTATCTAACTACTTCATGACACTAGAGGCATATGCATTAACATGACACACTATACATATCACTGCAAGTTTTCGTTTCCACAGGTATATTTGTAGGATGGTGACATCATCAGACTATACGAAGTGTGTTACATTAGGTGACATTAGATGGCCTACATTGAAGGAATGTCTAAACACTTTGGCCATGTGATCATCAAAGGTAAGTTTACTATCTACCTGTGCCCCCAGGGCCATAATTACTTTCTCCGTATGTGGTACTTTGTGTGCACTTTGTATTACCCACAGGGGATGACTATGCATTCTTTGCTATTCAGCTTGAGGGCATTGTTTTGACACCTGGTATCTGTCTCTGTAAGACACTTCTGGGGGATGTCTGTGTCAGCTGTGCAGTCAATTATGGACCACAGTTTCCAGTCATCTGCAAATCTGTTCAGCCTTGCACCTGCCATGCTTGCCTGTACCTCTGAGCAGTATCGACTGAACAGGTGGGGTCCCAGGACAAATACCTGTGTGATGCCATTTGTGACTGGCTTAGAGTTGGACATGTTACCTGCAACTATGAACATGTGTGTTTGATCTGTGAGCCACTTAGCCACCCATCCTGTGACATAGCTGTTCATGTTCAAGCTGGTACACTTGTCCATGATGACGGAGTGGGGAATGGTGTGGTAAGCCCTTAGTGAGGTCCAGGTGGGCTGTGTGGACTACTTTCACCTCCATCTATGTTCATGGTAACTGTTTTAAATAAGTCAACTAGGTTTGGGAGCCAGGCTATGCCTTTAACAAGGTGAAGATGTGTAGAGTCCAGTGTCTGGAGATCTCCAATGTCTCAGTGTATGGGTTCCATGACGATTTGCTCAATAGCTCTGTAGACCAGGCTGAGTACACATATTGGGCAATGCTTTCCAAGTTCTGTTTTGGCACACCCTTTGTGGAGCTGGTTGACTGTTAGTGTATGCCATTCTTTGGGTACATAGCCTGTGATACGCTTGAGTCTGGACAGTGAATGTAGGTGAGGGTGTAGTTCCTTGTGGGCCTCGTGTAAGACTCAGCCTGGGGCAACTTACAGTCACAGTGATGCTATGTTCTTAGTTTTGGTGAGGGCTGCCTTTACCTGCATGTCCGTGACGTCTGTGTCTCTGCATCCTTCTGTGATAGACACAGGCCCTTTTGGGGGTGATGGGGGGGTTTACACTGCACTTGTCACCCTGGGTGTGGGCAATGAAAGTTGGTTTGGTGTATGTCATTACTATTTTCAATAGCTGACAGCATATTTGGAAGTTGACACCTACATGTCTGATATAGCTACAGAAGGCTTTGTGGTTGTTATTCTTACATTCCTTGGCAATTTGTCTTTAGAAACTGTGCTTGGATTATTTTATGAGTGATCATTGTTTCATCGTAATAATGATCAGTGATGCCTTTCCTTTAGTGAAGTTGGCTCTATCAGGTGTTAGTTTCCTCCTTCTGTTGTCTAGCTTATTTATGGGCAACGACCATCAGATTGTTTTCTTATTTTTGGAGGGGTGCATCTTGGTTTTATTTGTGATGTCTCAATCCATGCATCCCTGTAGATGCTCATAGGATGCACTTGTAAATGATTTGGCAGATTGTATACCATTATCCTGTAGCAAGAGGGCTTTGGAACTTTCCACTTTGGTCTTGGGAAGTGTGCAGTATGGTTTTGAAAATGTCTTCACAGTGATTTCATTGACTGTGTGTGGGGGCCGGATGTGGATGTCCAGTGTGATTACTTAATGATCTGATATTACCAGCGAGGGGTTTATCTCTGTTGTGGAAAACTGGTACCCCATGTTGGTGATGATCATGTCCAGTATGTTGTCACCTCTAGTGGGCAGGCTGACCAGCTGTTACACGGTGTTAGAGTTTCTTAACTCTAGGACACATTGGGCAAAGGACGTTGTATACGAGTAATTCACCCACTCATTGTTTGGGTAATTGTAATCTCCTCATATAATGGTGTTTTATAGGACCTTTATATTTGCCGTTGTTTTCCAGAATACTGAGTGAGGTTCCTGAGACAAGGTACATGATCTGTAGCAGGCTACAATCTGATGGGCAACTTTGCCCAATGTTAGTTGCACTTGCATGGTCTCCAAGGCTTCATACTGTGGCAGTAACCTGGAGGTGTGGATATCCATAAGGTAAATGGCTACACCACTTCCTTTTGTATTTCACTTGTGGTCTTGGGTCCAAAGGTCAGGGTGATTGTGAGTGTTTTCCGTGGATCATATCCAACAGCTGCATGTTTGACATAGCTTTGGATGTTACGCAGTGAACACCTCTGAGTAGGTGATATGCAAGGGAGTATAGATGGAGCATTTTGCGATGGTTTGTGTATGGCATGTATTTTAGGCCACTAATGCTCTTTGTGAGGTATTGCTGCTGGCTTTCCAGTTGTTGTAGCTGTCTTGTGAGATGCATAGCAACAGTGATGTTGTACTCTTTTATAGTTCTAGTGAGTGGTGAGTAGAGGGGAACAATGTCCTCTTTTATTCTGCATGAGACACATTTTGTGATGAGGTGTGCCACATAACAGGGTTTCCTGACAACTGTGTGAATGTGCTTATCACAGTTGTATCCACTGTCCACCAATGACCCAGGGTCTCTTGTCACATTTAAAGTGTGAGGTATACTACCACCTATGTTGTAGTTCTTGGCTACAGAGATTTTAACAAAGGTGATGATAATGCACCTTTTGGCATTGAGCTACAGCCCGTGGCTTGGACAACAGCCATCTGTTTCAGTGAGGCCCTTTTGTAGGATGTCCACATCTTTAGTGTTTACAATGATGGCTCCTAGTTTGCAGTCCTCTGGAAACGTCAGTAGCCACAGAACTTCCATGTTAATGTTTACTTCAGGGAAGTAGATATTACACAGCCTGGGAAGTTATCTAGTTCCATGGCTGCTGTGATACTGGCTTTGGAGAGTGTTTTTACCTGTGCAGCCATGATGACAGCAACTTTGCAGTCTTCCATTATAGACATGTGCTTTTTCATGGGTGAGAGGGGGGTAAAGTTAACACTGATCCTATCTGCCAGGATGTTGCCAATATCAGTTGGCTCTGTACATTTAGTGCCATTGAGCTGTAACTCAGAACAGATCTGAGTGTAACCATGACATGGACCTGTCTGTTGGGCAGAGATCTCCTGCGTAGACAGTATGCAACTGAGTACAGCTTGGGTTACATTCATTCTTGTTGCATGGGGCAACTATTTGAGGCCAGTAATCTTCTTGTTAAGGTTCTTCATTGTTCTTTCTAGTTGCTGAACATGCCTAGTCAGATTCCTCACAAGTGTGTTGTGGTAGTCTCTGACAGGTCTGATGACTGCTGAGTAGTAGCAACCTCCTTTGACCTGCATGCACAGACGTTGGCAGTTTGTATGCACACATAACAGGATTTTCAGACTACTTTGTAAATGTGTTTCTGGAAGTAGAGATGACTATACACATTTGTCCATAGATCCCTTATCATCACATCCGTATTTAGCCTAAGTGTGCGAGCATGCCCAGTATGACCTTTCAGTATCTTCCTGCCTGACATTTGCTTCATTTGTTTAAGTTTGTGAGCATGCCCAGTATGACCTTTCAGTGTGATGCAGAATGAAATCCACTACATTTGTTGGAGTGTGTGAGCACATACAGTATACACATTTATACCATATATGTATGGTAAATCAAGGTGTATTTTTACAGCAGGGCTCACCTTTGTGTCATAGATCAACAGGGATCATGCTGTGCCTGCAGGGCTTCCATGAGACACTTTGCATAGACCTATCAACATTTCTACATACAGGGGGGACAGCTATTCTTTGTACATTTCTAACCGTGGGTACACCGGATTGTTACTGCGGGTGTACATAGGATGTGGGTTTCACCTGACACTTATACACATTTGCTGTGCCTGCACTGCTATGTACAGGACACCATTACAGTCTGTACTGTTGCCTATCATACTGGCTTGAGGCATACTAGTGTACTACAGGTCTTAGCGTCCATTGCAACATATATTAGCTTGCAACTTCATAGCCTACACACCCCACATCACAACGCCTGGCCTGATGTTCTCTGTCTGCATAGGCATGTGGGTGAGGTTACCCATTTGCCTCATTAGGGGCATGATACAGCATTGCTTTGTGTTTGCATTAGTGTACAATTGTCCTGCTGTGTCTGTACCCCTGTAATGCTATCATGGCTTAGTGGTTCAGTGCTGTAACTATAGTGCACAGTATCCTGGGTTCCAGCCCTGTCACTGCTTTTTATTTTCATGCTGGCCAGACCAGACTGCATAAGGTACAGTAAAGCAGATATGAGCATGTTTAACTGACTTTGCTCAACTTTGGCCAACCTTGGCCAACATTGCATGAGCAATTTTGTTTACATATACTAGATATTGGTAAAAGCTGCTTAGCACTGCTTTATATTGCTTAAAACATGGCAATCATGCCTCAGGTGGTGCTGCAGGGCTGCCTAAGTTGAATGCACACACTATACTCCCTAAACATGTTTGGAAACAGGTAGTGTCAAGTTAGGCATCCCTTTTATTTTATGTGCAAGTCAGTGAGAGGTATAATTTCCAGGGTTCCTACTGTGCCAGTGTATGTGCTATGCGTTGCCTCTTTGCCAAGGACAAGGCATACTGGGCACACCTCCTTCTGCCTACTGGGGCAGGCTCAAGGTTGTTCCTCCTTCGAGTCACGCTGTGCTTGTGCAAGCCTTGGCAATGTTGGGGGGCTGTTTGGCCCTGCCCCATGCTGTTCCTGCTGCAGCTGTTTTTGCAGGATCATATTGTGTAGCATGGCACATACCATAACAATTTGGGTACATGTAGTTGGTGAGTACTGCAAGGCTCCGCCAGATGTGTCCAGGCACCGGAACCGTGACTTGTGCATCCCAAACACACGCTCGATTACATTTCATGTTTCTGCATGTGCCTCATTATGAAGTTCTTGTTTAGGTGTGTGTGCATTTCTGATGGATGTCATCAGCCACTGCTCCAGTGTTTATCCAGCATCCCCCACTAGGTGACCATCAGGGATGTCCCAATTTGCAAATGTCTGGCACAGCAGCGACAGATGCCAAATATGGAAATCATGGTAGCTTCCAGGGCAGCCAGCACACACATTCAGTATTATGC
The DNA here is from genome assembly GCF_019279795.1 of Protopterus annectens. Taxonomy (NCBI): domain Eukaryota; kingdom Metazoa; phylum Chordata; order Ceratodontiformes; family Protopteridae; genus Protopterus; species Protopterus annectens. The sequence continues at coordinate 1,433,909,044 of NC_056731.1, read as the reverse complement.
CCTGGGCATCGCACACAACCTGGCAGTTGATGGAGTGGAAGCCCTTGCGGTTGATGTAGGCCCTACCCCGCTCACCAGTTGGTGCTTTGATGTGTATGTGCGTGCAGTCAATTGCACCCACTACCTCAGGGTATTCCGCTATTTGCTGGAAGAGATGCATATTGCTGGCCAATACCTCACAGGAATTGGGGAAATATACATGATCACCGACATGTGCTGACATGGCATTCAGGAACTGGTGCATTACCCTTGATGCTGATGCCTGTGAAATCCCCATCATATCACCAGTTGGTCTCTGGAAGGTACCTGTTGCTAGTATTCTTAGGCCAACACATACCTTGGTTTCCACTGGTATACGTTCCCCCTATGTTGGTTCTGTGTGTGAGGCGTGGCCTGCACAGCTCAACAATTTGCTGCAGGAGCTCTCTGTCCACTCTATAGCGCTCCACTATCTCCAGCTCATGTAGCCCCTGGTAGGTTACCGTGGGTCTGTACACTCTTCTCTGTCTCCTCACTGTGGGTTGCTCAGCAGCATTCGCAATGGCACCACCCTCAGCATCTTGCACATGTTGCCTTATAACAGCAATAGCAGCCACTAAAATTTTTATGTCTCTGTTTAAGCTTTTTAAGTTTTCACTTCTCTTTGTTGACTGCAGTGTTGCAGTGTTTCTGAGAAAAAACGTGGGAATGTTGTTTGCAGAGTTTTAGGTGCTGGTCTGGGCTGGGCTAGTGTACTGACTGTGTAATTGGCTGATTCTGATTGATTTCACCTGGCAGCTCTGCTAGTTCTCCTTGGTTAACTTCCTACTACTTCCTTTCCTTCCTTTTCCCATTTCTGTTTCCACAGGGGGCAGTGCTACGCAAACAAGCGCAAACACGCTCATACATGTGCACACAGGCTTACACAGGCTTAGGCGGGTGCACATTCATGTATACTAGCTTAGACAGCCTTACACAGGCTTACACGGATGCACACCCGCACACAAAGGCTTAGACGGGTTTACACGCGCGCACACAGTGTAAGCAGCTTTGCAAGAAACTTTGGTGATAGCCACGGCGTACACCTTCAGTTTCTTCATTTCAGTTTAGACAACTGTAGACACACCTCTTTTAGTCCTGAGTAACTCACAGCAACCACATGTCACTCTGCTCCCATAAGCTTACAGTATTTTTCATACATACCCCCTCATGATGTCACCCATCTCCTACTCTGTTACTCCCCTTTTCCTACTCTTACACTCTAGGGACATGGTTCACATAGCAGGAAATATTGAGGTTCACTATCCTTATCCTCATTTGCATAGGATTGCCTACTAATGCTTAGTTACATCTCTCAGACTGAGCTTCCCCCTTAGCAACCTCTACTCAGTAGCCATGTTGTCTTCAGCCTGCCATTCCCTTGCATGGCAAATCAATATTTTGAATAAAATCCCTATTTGTGGCTTTTATTTTTTGGTTTTCTGTTTTTTAGAGTGCAGCACATTTGCGCAGCGCTGCGCTACGCTTAAACATCGGAGATCGAGGTAAAAAAAAATAATATATTTTTTTTATTTTGCAACGGAAAAAAATGCCAGTGGCCATATATTTGGCCATTGGCATGCTTCCTCAACTGAATGCATCCTTTATTTGGAGCTGTCACGACTCCGTTTTGCTATTTGCAGAACGGTACTCAGTTGACAACTGAGTACATTTCTACAAATAACACTCCTCTTACTCGGACAGGTTTTTGTTTCCTGCATCGCAAATTTACCTCATTTGCATAGCTTTCAGCAGCAAATGAGGTAATTTGCATAACCTAACCCTGTCCATGTAAGAGTCATTTTAGGAGCTCTCTTGCACTCCCCTGCCGGCTGTTCCTGGATCGCTCGGCAGACATGTTGGCTGCATGGAGTCTTACTCTAGTCTTAGACTCCATGCAAGTCTTCGTGAATCCGGCCCATTATTTTCACCTAATCTGCATGCCTCAGAATTGCATGGTGTTACCTCTCTTTCTTGCAGTAATCATGACTGATGGCCCATAAGGTACTCCTCTCAGTCACATACACAGAAACACACACACACACACACACACACACACACACACACACACACACATACACACACACACACACATATATACTCACATCACATGCAAATGCACCTTTATAGCTTTCACCTGTCTCTGATTGTACAGTGTCCTGATTGTGGCTCTTATAATTACCATGTCCCTTGTAAATCATGGACAATTATAGTAAGTCAATAATGCCAGACATTAGAATTTCATACTTCTTAATCCTCTTATTGTTCTGAAAATGATTAGTGATGTAAAACCTATTGTTCTATTACTTTTTGCATGACTAAGAGTAATATTTAAAAGCCAATAGTATCTAGTGTCTCCCTCCCCTAGTATTATAGCATTTGTACATTAGTCAAGGGGTGTTTTGAGGCATGGAAGCCACCCCCCCCACACACAGTCCAAGTCACACCTGCCCATACACAGACACATATATGCACACACACATGCAAGTAATAAGCCTATCCATAACTATACCCCCACAAGAGTCACCTAGGAAGACACATTCTTACACACACATACACACACACACACACACACACACACACACACACACACACACACACACATACACACACACACACATACTCACACACACTCACACAAGCACTTGCAAACACACACACAGACACACGCGCATGCACACACACACACACACACACACACACACACACACACACACACACACACACACACACACACACACAAAACCGTTACTACAGGCATTTTTAGTGGACAGGATGTGGCTAATTAGCATAGGCCATTCCTCCTGGAATGCTTCATCAGCATGTAGCATAGTCGTGAAGATGGCCCATCATGGTAAGCCTACAGACTTGTATAGAATCACTGCAGTGGTTCTATCCCTGAATCAAAAAGAGCTGCTGCAAGTGGACACAGCCTGTGTTAGGGCTTACCATTTGTAGTTGCCCTTTCTGAATCCCAGCTATTATGTTCTTTGCAGAGTATGTAAACTCCCCCAAAGTGAAAACAATACTGAAGACAAGAGACACATATGCTTGCAAACAAAACCACCAGTCCAACACAAATAACTCCAAACTTTAGAAACAAAAAAAAAATGTGATGAGATGGCTAAAAAAAGACTGCTGACACTGGCTTGCTAACTCATACACTGCATTATTACCTACAGACAACTGACAAGATTACCAGATCTCATAACAATATGTCTTTGCATTTGGGAGCAAACTGAAACAGGTAGTTAAAAAGGTACACATGTTGTTACTGTCAAAACTGAATGGATAGCTACCTGCAGTTCTTACTATGTTTTCCAGTTATCTTTTTCATTTGATTTTGAGTGACCTCAAACTTAGCCTAGTAAGGAATTAATGCAAGGAAGAGAACCTCTCCTGTATGGCAGACCAGAGATTTGGGGACACTTGCAAACACTCATTCAGATATCACATCCATATTTATTTGCTGCTTAGGGGATTGTTAATTAATTTTCTACCATGTCTTTTTGATGTTGCAGGAAACCAGGGCAGCCATAGAAAGGGTATTAATATATTAAGTGGGATTAGGCCATACTGTGCATAGACATAATTAATGTCCTATACAAGACAAACAAAAAAATGGTTAAGTAAACCAATTAGCTTTTCTATAACAGATGTGCAGCATTCCAACCAAATGTTAAAGCTCCTTCACAAGTTGTGTTAACAGCATCTGTGTAGGGATAAGACTATGTCCCCTACAGGGCCCATGGTAAAGTTACTCTCTCATTTTTAATAAATGGTGAGTCAATGATCACAGATACAGTGATGTGAGGTTCAGTAAGCTTATTAAATTAACTGTCACATTTTTATTTACTTTTTAATTTTATTTGTCTTTTGTTTATTGGGTTTGTTTGACTAGGTTTTGTCAAAAAACCCTTTTCAATTGGGCCTGGGAAGAAAAACTCCAACATGTTACAAAAATGTTTAAACAGGCATTCGGTAATTTACATGAACAAATATTAAGCACTATACATTAACAATTATAAATTAATTTGCTAATTAAATTACATTCACATGAAATAAAGGCAACTATTACAATATAAAAGGTACAATTACACTAGTAGATGTTTAACACTGTGCATCTGAATGGAATTCAGTGGTAGAGAGATCTGATTCCATAGTTTAGCTACGATATTTGAATATAGTAAGATACGTACTTACAGTATTAGAATATTTGGTTGTACAGAGTAGTGATTTTTCTCTAGACCATAAATTCTATTGGGGGAAGTAATGTTGTATTAAGTTGTCAAGAGCTGGACAATTATTTTCTGGCCTATAGACAAAAGTCTGCGTATTGAGGTTAACTGAGAAAGAGCTAGGTGATTTGGTATTTATCTCTGATGGCTGCTTCAGTTTATAGATAGTTTTGAAATCTGAAGGTTAATGAAGACTGGAACAACACAGAGGAAAGATGTCAGTAAGAAAGTAGAGGATCTATGTCATCTGGCTATGTCAGTGATGCAAGTTTTTACTTTGTATAATGTACCTAAGTTTTGATGAGTTTTTAAACTACATGTAATGCATGCTGGTCAAATTTCATCTGGTTATCTATGATAACACCAAGTAATTTTGTGTGGTTTACTTTTTCTATCATGGTGTTGTTGCCGGAAACAACACTGCATAGTGTTGTTTTGGAAGATCTGTGTTTTGGGGCAAAGAACAGTTATTTTTTTTTCCTTAGGCTTTAGTACCAATTGTGAATTACTCACTTATGCTTCAGTCAGTAAGAAGGATTGTTGTGTAAGGTCTTGGAGTTCAGAGAGAGAGAGATTTAGCAGAGTAGATTGGGGTGAATCACCAGTATATTGAACTAGTATAGCATGTTTTGTAGCAGTGTAGAGGTCATTAATGAATATGTTGAAAAGTATGGGACCGAGTGTAGACCCTTGTGAGATGCCAATTATAATGCAGAAAGGTAGAAAATAAATTTTCCATTACACTGTTTGTGCTCTGTGTGAGATGTAGCTATGAAACTATTGCAATAAAAAGTTGGCAAGCCCTATGGATGCAAAGTTAAGTAAGAAATTATGGTGGGAGGCAGTATCAAAAGCCTGATTAGTCAAGGAAGATGATGGGGACTAGGATTCCAGCATTTTTATGGGTGTAGAGAATGTTGACAACATTTAACAAAGCACTAGTTATGTTATGATGAGGATGGATGCCATGTTGGGTTTAAGACAGAAGCTGGTCATCTATTAGATAGTTGAGAAGTTGTTTATGAATACATTCTTCTAATTGTTTTTTTTTTTTTATAGGGGCAATAAGATGACAATTGCTGTGTGATGCCCATGCCATGGCCCAGCAATCAAGGAGCCTCAATCCTCACCACTAATATCAGAGAGGACGTCTCATATATAAGGAAAGGATACACACAGTAAAGAGCAATTTCCCTTAAGAGCACACAGAGATCACAGTCAGTCTGGGGCTGGTCGCTCTCTTTCTCTCCAGGTCCCCAATAAGACTCCCCACTGGCACAGCTATAGGGTCCAGATCTCAGCTTAGTGGGCAAGCTAAAACCTCTAGCACTCTCTCTGTCCAACCAGTGCTTCGTGTCCCTGCCCAAGTAGCTAACACACATGCACTTTGAGAAGAGTTTATACAACCACACAAACACTCCTGGGGAAGGCTCGCACAGTTTCTCCAGCTGTGCCCCTTTCTCCCAGACTATAAGGTGTTCCACTTGCCACCACCCACTAATATTTACCAGCTACTCAAAGGCCCTTATGAAAGGGTGTCCAATTATTACTGTGCAATATTATTATCTAATTGGTAGTTGTGACTAAACAGTCAAGGCTTATTTGGAGTGACCTGAACAGTAAACTCTATAAATATGCAATGTACTTCTAGAGCTTAAATTATCTCTACACAAAACAGCCACAGTTGAAAGGTTTTAAAATATTTAATAATAAATAATTAAAACCACAAGACAATACTTTCGACTACACAGTGCTAGTCAAGAGTTCAGAGATCACACAGAAATACTTAAAATAATTCAGTAGTCCAGTTCTGTCATCACAGAAAACACTTAGTATAATCTTTCTAGTTCCTAGCTATTTCTAAAAGAAAGCACAAGTCTAAGATAACTTACATATGAGCAAGACAGTGCTGTAAGTTGGATGATCAAGACAAAAATGCTTATATCTCTCTGGTTCTCTCTGTTTTCATTGAAATTGCAGTCCTGATTTACATTACCTCATTCTTTTGCACCTTCCTGGGGTTCCCAGGCTGACAGAAACTGCATTTACATTCTTTTACACCTAGGCAGAAAACAGAGCAGTAAAGGACATTTATGCATGCAAATTCTGGTCATTAACTTTAGCCTTAAAACAATAGGCAGAAAGCCTTCATCTAGCCCGGCCAGAGCCAAATTGTAAACATCAAAGACAGTCATGAAATGTTTGACTTAGCTTTCTTACAGTAGAGTGCACTGTTGTCACATTTTTTCCAGTTCCACATGTAGCAGTATTTCTTTACATTTAAGACAACAATCCTGTGACATACATTGATATATACAAATGATAGGATTATCTACCAAATTCTATTTGACTAGGCTGGCAGCCTTCACCCATCTCTGCCAGTTTACACATGGTCTATAGTGTGAAAGATCTATTAATGTATTAATTTCACCCTTGTTCAGTGGAATAATGAATCATTTTTCCATAGGGAGGGGGCTTTATTTTCAGATATGACTTGATGTATTAGAATTGAAGCTGGATATATAATAGCCTCATTTGCTATTTTGAGATTTTCGCCAGGTACTTCTCAGGAGTAGGTGTAGTGACTATTATTTTTTTGAGGTATTTGGCAATTATATCTGAAGGAAATGGTTGGAAGGAGAAATGTAGAATCATCAGTTAAGTGAATCTAATAATCTTAATCAGAATCTTTGAAACAGCAAAAGAGTAATGCCCTTAATTCAAAGAGTAGCAGTACTAACAGTACACAAGACACATAAATGTATTAAAAAAGAAAACATTACCCAATCACACACAAACACACACACACACACACACACACACACACACACACACACACACACACACACACACACACACACACACAAGACTTACAGTCAGCATTATTGTTTGCTAAATATACAGCAGGCTTAAATAACTGACAAATGTGTCATGTGACATCAAAGTGTATATGGGACTCCACTGAGTGTCTGATTACTGTATGCTGGTGAAAACTTCTTCAGGGCCTTTGTGCAGCTTGTGTAACTTTGTTCTTTGCTGCGTCTAGATGCTATAGGCTCTATCTGGGGTATCTACCAAGAAAAGACTATAGCGAGTGTACTCAACTCAGCAACATCTGAGTTAATACTATTACTGAGGAAGCAGTTTGGGATTAATGCTACTTTTTGTTTGCTTCTGGTGAGAGAAGGACCTAAGGCTATCTGGTTCCTTCCTGCAGGCAGCTGTGTTGCTACCAGCACTATCTCCACTACCAAACAAATAGAACCTCTGCTAATCAACTATACACAACATAGGCACTACTCCCCCTTCAGTCTACATTACTAAGCACGTAAACCATGATTTGCACTCTCCAACTGTCTCTGTAAGCAGCTTAGTTGAAATGGGCATTGTGAGATTATATTGCAATTGTGACATGTTTACTAATACCCACCTATTTAAACTAACAGACAGAGTGTGTGAGAAATGCAGTTATTTAAAGCTACTGGAGGCAAAACTGTCAGATGCTCGGATAAGACACTACAAATAACAAGCAGATTGTCAACACCAGGTTCTTAAAATTAAGCTGCCTAAATCACAAAGGCCTCCTAAATGCAACTTAAGAAATAAATACCCTTAATGATTAATCCAAAAAATTAGAGAGTCATAAGTCTGACCAGTCTTATTTGTAAGGCTATGGAAAGTATCATTATGGAATTAATAAATAAGAACATAAGTAAGCTACAGACACTTAACCCTCACAAGTTCAGATTTGTTAAAGGCATTTCCTGCCTACTAAATCTGCTTGACTTCTCCATGAAGGTAAGTGAAGCAATTAATGACAACAGATCAGTATGCACTGCATATCTTGATCGCATAACTTGTCGGATATCAAACTGGCTAACAAACAGGACACAGGAAATTAAAGGTGGGTTGTACTACCTCTTACAATAGACTTGTCAATAGTGGTGTACCCTACGGTTCAGTCATTAGGCCACTCCCCTTTGGCATTTACTTCTTGGAGGTCAAATCTGCTGCTAATGTTTTATGGCTGGCCAGGTTTGCAGATGACTGTAAACTTGGTGCCATCATAAACTCCCTAGAAGACACCAAGATCCTCCAAGAGAGCATTTACCAAACTAATAGCTTAAGTCCAGACAATGGACTAAAACTAAATACCAGCAAATATGTGATAGTATCTTCTGGCAAGCAAGAAGTCCCTTGAAACTATCACAGTAACAACACATCTCTGAAAATTGACCCTCTAGTTAGAGACCTGGAAGCCTATGTAGACAAAAAATTGCCCTTTGATCAGCACACATCCATGGTCATAAGAAAGTACTTTTTTCATTGCACAGCTTATTACTAAGGGCATGGAACCCAAGCCCAGGGCCATGATCATTCCACTACATCCTGCACTCCTCAGGCTTTTCATTGAGTATAATGCCTCTTTTCATATGTACCTGTCCAAACATTTGACACAAATCAAATGCCCACAATACATTCCTGATGAGAAAATCTAGGGCCTAAATCACAAAAGCTATACAGACCGTCTCAAAGCCTTGACCTTAGTCTCTGTTGTCAGTCACGCACGCTGCTATGGAGTGATCTCTACTTCATGTACATAGATTCAATAGACACTATCCTGTCAGAACTACCGTACATTTGCAAATCCAGTGAGGGCAAAAACACTCACTCTAGAGATCTAAGTCTGCTTTGCAACATAAATAGAACATGGATGGAAACATCACAGAGACGATGTAAGGCAGTTGTTTGAATGCTGCTTTCAACAAAGGCAAAAAAGGTGGTACACACAATCAAAATGTATTGGATAGAACTGCGCCAACATTTTGTCTGTGCTCAGCTGTGGAACAGTGAATAATTTTGAGGAATTTGTCCTTTCTCCACTGCAGTGTGAATTTGGTGTTAGTTGGATTTAGTCTATATATATATATATATATATATATATATATATATATATAAATATATATATACACACACATATGTATATATATATATATATATATATATATATATATATATATATATATATATATATATATAGATATATATATATAGAGAGAGAGAGAGAGATGATAGATATAGGTATAGATATATACACCAAATTGGGACATGGAGGGTGCATAATGGGCTTGCCGCCACCACCCAAAAATATATTGACTTCTGTGGGGGAGTCATCACTTTATGCTTCAAGCAAAATTGCTCAGCATTTGGAAGATTTGAATTTCTAAAATATAATTTACAGAGAATATTACTTCTTTTTAAACTGGCTTCATCCCCACACAAAGCAAAGTACTTCTTTTACTATGTTCATCTGTAATCTGGACAAATGGATGTGTAGCCACTAATTCACCACTGGATTAGCACACTTATCACTCATGGATAGGGGCAACATGTAAATCTTCTGCTAATCTCTGGGTTATTTGTACTTAAATTATAAGAGCTACAAACTTCGTGGGAATGTATGGCTAGGATTCTAAAGATCCTCATAGATAAACAGCCTTGAATGTACCTACAAACCTAAGAATCTATGTCAAATCATAAGACTAAAACATCATTGTTCCTTTAAAAAACACACACACACATAAGATCAATATATGACAGACTGCCAATGAAAAGTTGAAAATATAAATAAGATGTCTCATTGTCATAATCAAAGAAGTGGAGGTGAGAAGCACAAAATATGTGACTATCAGGACAGTATTATAAAAGGGTAGTCAGTGCTAACTTGTGCAGTCCTTCTGTCAATATAGGATAGGGTGGATTGATCACTGCACAAAAGCACACAGGCACATGGCCACCAAACTGAATGGAGGGACAGTTGTAAGACATGGATCTGTCACAGACATTCATGCATCTGCACATTGAGTTACACGTGTAACCCACAGAAGTACATGTCTTGTCATGGGTTTAAGAGAACAGAAATGGCTGGAAAATATCACAGCCCAAGAGTTAGAGGAGTTCCTTCCCTAAGTACACGTCATAAACATTCTTGGAAACTGACAAGACTTTCAGGAGCCAGTTATGACAGGGAGTAGTACAAGATATCAGTGCTATGAATGGTCATAGTAGGGCAGTAGTGCTGTTATATCACAAAGTCACTAATATGATATTATTAGCTAAGATCAAGACACAAGGCATTACCAGGAGCAGATTCACCACAGAAGGTAGGCAACCAAAAATAGAAGAAGCTCACAGAGGTGGAAGAGTTGCTGGTAGCCCTAACAAGTGTAGATGACCGAGCCTACCTACCTTGCAGTGGCTTGGATGTGAGAGGTGGACTGGTAATGATTTCTCAAGTATCTGTATGGGATGAACCAGGTTAATAATAGGGTGTAAAGTTCTAGTTTTACACTAAACTACATGTATGAATCAGTTTTTCAGCAGAACACTTATGTCTTTCTGTTCTCCAGGCACATTGGGGCTGAAGCTGAGTCACTTGTGCCACATGGTTTGCACATAATCTTAAACTGTGAGTTAATATCTTCATAGAGAAGTACTAGACAATCACTCTGCAGAGCAACACAGGTCTAGCCAAAAAAAAAAAAAAAAAAAAAACATTCAAGAGTTCGCTTCAGCATCAAGGAGGGCAGCTTAGGGGTAATGGGACATTTTTACAGCTCTGGCACAGGTATTTTATCATGATATTTTTACAGGTTTTATTTGCATTGGGTCCAGAGCAACACGTCAACACATTTCTTAGGTCAGCAGGTCACCTGTGGCTGATAGTGCTGACATCATGCACGTGGCAAAGTCTGATTATGCAGTGACTCTGTCAGCAGTGTTAGCAATGGAGGGCATGCACATATTTCCTGACTAAAAGATGATAGTTGAGGAGGCAAAATGAACCTCTGGCATAACATGTGCTTAGTGCTCGATGTTCTGTCCATGTGGTCCCCATGCAAGCTACACTGGAGTGACCACTACAGGTGGCATACATTATTTGCAATACCTCTGATGTGCTGCAGTGACTCCAGGTCCTTTTTGGTCCCTGCTACCATAACCACCGTCAATCAGTGCAGGCCAGTGATTCAGGCAAAGGCAGCTGCTATGCACACCATGGCAGAGATTGCAAATGAGCTGTATAGTCTGTGTGAGGATATGCAACTGCTGCAGGGACTGTGGGATGTCTTGTACTGCATACAGAGTGGCGTGGCAATCAGGGACCTTGGACAAACCTGTCTGTTGAGGGCTGTGGTGGCAAAATTCCCATCCATTAGTGCAGCCATAAAGATACTGACAAATGATGAGTCTCAGCATGATGGCACTCACCTTCATGCCATTATGCAGTTATTTTCATTACGTGGGCACTGCATTATTTCTCATTTAGCAGTGTGTTACTTATGTCTGTGAATCCCATCTCCTGCACATTGCCACTCACCATACTATTTCACAGAATGCTATGCACTATTTTTTTCTGAATTTCTACCATTGTTTTGCTTCTCAGAAGATTTAGATTGTATCAAAGACTGAAATGCTGCTCAGAGGTCCAAGTACACGTAAAGCTTTGTATGCATATAGATCTTAGGGTTATGTATTTCTTTTGGATTTGTTTACATTTTTTTATTTCCTTAGGATATAGCCTTGATATACAAATACAAATATAAACAAAGCAGATGCCAGTAAATATGACATTTTACAATGTCTTAATTTAAGCTTTCATAACACCTTCACCTGAAAAATGTGAAAGATTTGGAGCTTATACCATTTGTGATCTTTGAAGAAGGACAGAATGAACGTCTTTAGTTGTTTAGTCCTGTGCAGAAAATTTCTTCTTAAACATGTTGTCAGCTGATGATTAATTAGTGATATATTGTTCTTTATATTCAGCTCACATCATCAGCATTCGTCATAACAGATGTATTTACTCACATGATTGGAGTTGCCTAGGTGGTGGGAGTTAAGGCTGTTGGCTCAAATTCATACTTCAAATTATTATCAATGTTTTTCGGGGGGTGCAAACTTTGAGAACAGATTTATGTAATATGAATTCTATCAGTTAATAACACTTAGGATTTTCATACTTAGATAACAAGAACCTCAATAACTTCAGTCGACTTTGTTTTCCTTAGTCATTAATGTAAAATGTGTGCAACAACATTTATTAGTTATTACTGAGTTGACCACTACCAAATGAGTGACTAATTTCAGCATATGTTTCCCATATATTTTCTGATGAAACTAATAAAGCCCACTAGATATCACATTCCATTATTTAAAAGAATGATTTATGTTATATCTCTGTTGTAATTTATTTTGATTGCTTCTAGTGCCATATAATTTATTTTAATAGTTCAAGTGTCTTGCTGAAATGTTTCAGCTGGACTATTCTAGTTCCCATTGTATGCACTAGCTGTGAATTCCATTTCTTCATGACCTCTGTTAAATGCAGTGGGATATGAATCTTCCCGATTTCCATTTACACTCAGATGCAAACTTGTATATGTTCATCTGAATGAGCGCGCACACACACACACTCATACACACACACACACACACACACACACACACACACACACACACACACACACACACACACACACACACACACAAAAAAAAAAACTATAACACTTCTGAAATTCAAGTGTCATCATTATATATACAACAGAAACTGAATGAACAAATAAGCCACAGAGTGTCAGGGTAGGGGTGAGGGAATTCATATACAGCAATAGCTATCATCATATTGTGAGTCTATATTTTTAATTCTGTCACAGCCACACATGATGGGGATATATGTTCATGTGAAATAAATATTAATGCCAACATTTTTATCTCAGATGTATATACATCTCCATTATATACAGCTATGACAGAATTAAAAACAATGGCTCTATACAATGGTGCTAGTTGTCTCTGAGTCTCACTTTTTGTTTCATTGTAACATGCATTAGTTATTGTTGTATTCTGCCTTAGTATGGCAAATTAGCATTATAGTACATACATAACCTACAAATGAAAGCTCCACAACTATGGCCCACCTCTACAAACTCCTTCTGTCAAGCTGCACCTTATTAGTCATAACTTCTCAGTTTTTTTCCCCAAAACTATGGTAGTCATCTTCTCATGACATAGTTGAACTCTCTCACTGCTTAGTTTTTCAGACCTCAATTCAAGCACTTTCTAAAAAGCAGTATGAATGCAAATGGCTGAATACAGAATATATCACATACCTCTACACCTCTCACATATTAGGTCCCTAACAAGAAACCCCCCTCACCTCCTTTCTATCTACATACAGTACCTATTCTCAACTGTCTGCTGACCTACCTGGTGCATACCTCTCAACCTCTTACAGAACAAAATCTGGACAAAGCTATAAATAAAAGTGGGACAAAGGCCCAAAAATAGTGACAATTTTTAAATATTGCTCTTACAGACTTAGAAAGTTGGTAGAATAACAGGTTTTGCATTAACATGAATTTTCTGAAGGGTATGAAGTCTAAAACTCAAATGACTGTCATTATTTTCTAACTTCAGACTTTAATGATTTTTCACTAATTTGCCAGAAAACCACAAATTTATGAAAAATGGACCAGAAATATGAGGCAAAAATCTGGACATTCTGCGAAAATGTGTACAGTTGAGAAGTACACTGGTAGGTAATACTTAACTGTTGTAGAACAATGCCACAAAAATCTAATCCCTTACAAACTTAACTGGGGGGTTATTAATTTACAGATGATATATTACCTATATACAGTTGAATAATCTACACTCAGACTTATTGCCAACTTACTCTCTTCCTCTTTCCCTCCTTTATATTCCCCCTTTTCCTTTTTCTTGCTTCTTTATATGTAAATATGTACATATGTTTTGCTTTGGAAACATTTGTTTGACTGTAATAACATGTAAATGCATATATAATTGTGCAGTCTGCTATGTGTATGGAAATATTATGTATGTTGAGTTCTATGAATTTGCAGTTTCCTATAATAATGCATTTTATATATTAATAGGTTCATAGGTACATAGGTAGGTACTAGGCAATTGGCTCTAGGGCCTATACAAGCCTAGCCAAAAAGGTACCCTGGCTTTCACCACCCAATGAAATTATTTTCCTGTGTCCCTGTCGAGCAGAGCCACAGAGGTGATCCCGGGGGGAACTTCCTATTTTCCATCCACTCATCAAGATTTTTCTTGAAGAGTTCTAAGGAGGAGCTTTGTTTGATATAGATGGATAGTTTGTTTTATCTAGAGTATGGGAAGTCTCTGTGACAGGAATCTATCCCTCCAGCATGTTCTGTTTATTGTGGTGACAAGGTTTAGGTCCCTACAGTGTGTAGCTCAGAGGGACTGGGATTTCTTTAAGTGGAGCATGTCCAACAGCTTTGGGTTTGACATAGCTTTATATGTTAGGCAGAGATCACCTCTGAGTAGGCAATATATGACAGAGTAAAGCTGAAGTTTTTTGAGATGGTCTGCATAGGACATCTGTTTGAGGCCATTAATCCTCTTTGTGAGGTATTTCTACGGCCCTTCCAGTTTTTGTAGATGTCTTGTGAGGTACATACCAAAAGGGATGTTGTACTCTATAATGGGTCTAATGAGTGATGAGTAGAGGGGAAAAATTACCTCTTTTTTCCTGGATGAGAAACGTTTTGTGATGAGGTGTGCCAAATAGAAGGATTTCCTGACTACTGTGGTGATGCGATTATCAAAGAAGAGACTACTGTCCACCTGTGTCCCAAGGTCTCTTATCACACTTTTGGTGTTAAATAGGCTACCACCTATGTGGTAGCTCATGGGTACAGAGTTTTTAACAAAGGGGATGACAATGCACTTTTTGGCATTGAGTTTGAGGCCATGGCTTTGACACCAGGCATTTGTCTCATTGAGGCCCTTTTGTAGGATGTCTACATTGCTAGGAGTTTCAATTATGGCTCCTAGTTTGCAGTCATCCATGAAATTCATTAGCCAAAGACCTTCTGTGTTAGCCTGTACTTCAGAAAAGTAGATACCAAACTGGAGAGGACCCAGGACTGAACCCTGTGGTACTCCACTTGTCACTCATCTGAAGTCAGATTTGGAGTCTGCTACTTTCACAGTGTGGGTTCTGTCCATGAGCCAGTTGGCAACCTATCTTATGGCATAGGGATTTATACCTAGTTTATTGAGTTTATCTATAATTCCAGAGTAGGGTATGGTGTTGAAAGCCTTGGCGAGATCTAGATAGGCTGTGTGAACCACCTTACCCTTGTCTACGGCTTTGGTGACTGCTTCAAAGAAGTCAATCAGGTTTAGGAGACATGATCTGCCTTTTACAAACCTGAACTGGGTGGGGTCCAGAGTTTGGAGATTACTAATGTCTTTGTTTATAAGTTCCATTATGATACATTCCATGGCCTTGTAGACCAGGCCCATTAGGCTAATGAGGCAGTAGTTCCCAGGGTCTGTGGTGGCTCCCCCTTTGTGGAGTGGAATAACCATTGTTGTGCACCATTCACTGGGCACAAAACCTGAGGTGAGGCTATGATTGAACATGGTGCTTAGGTGGGGTGCCAATTTGTTCTATAGTTCATGTAGAACACAGCCTGGGATGTTGTCAGGTCCCATGGATGCTGTGTTCATGGCTTTGGAGAGTGTGCTTTTTACCTGTGCAGCCATGATTACAGGAACTTTGCATTCTTCCAGTATAAAGATGGACCCTTTAGGGGGTGGGGGGTAAAGTTAGCATTGAACCTATCTGGCAGGATGTTGGCAATATCAGTTGGTTCTGTATATATAGTGCCATTCTGTTGTAAATCAGAGCAGATCTGAGTGTTGCCATTGAGGTTCTTGACGTAGCTATAGAATGCTTTGTGGTTGTCTTTAGAATCAGTGGCAATTTTGTTTTCATAACTAGATTTAGAGGATTTTATGAGGGATCTCAGCTTCTTACTGAGGCTGACCAGGGAGTTCTTCCAGTCATAAGATTTTACTGTTTTTTGCAACAGTTTCTTTCTTCTGTTGAAGAGTTTGTTTATGGCAGGGGACCACCAGATTGGTTTCCTTTTTTTTGGAGGATAGCATCTTGGTTCTGTTAGGGATACCATGATCCATGCACTCCTGTAAGTGCGTATAAAGTGCATTTGTGTAGGATCCAGCAGTCGTTCCTCTATTGTCTGTCTGCATGGATGTCGTGAAGTTTGCCACTTCTGTCTTAAGAAGTGTGAAGTTGGCTTTGGAAAAATTTTTTACAGTGGTTTCCCTAATGGGGGGTGGGGGTGGGATGTGGATGTCTAGGCTGATTAGCTTGTGGTTGGATCTGACCAATGAGGAATTGACCTCTGGTGTGGAATACTGGTCACCCATGTTGGTAATGACCAGGTCTTGGATATTGCTGCCCCTGGTTGGGTTGTGGACAAGTTGATCCAAGGCGTTGGAATTTATGAATTCCAGAAAACGTTGAGCAAAAGAGTTGGTACATGAGTAATTTTCCCAGTTAATGGTGGGGTAGTGAAATTGCCCATTATTAGGTGTTATATTGTACCCTAATATTTTCCAGTGTATCAAGAAATGAGGAGTGGGAATCCTGGGGCATGGTGGGGGATCTGTAGCAAATTAAAATTTGGATTGCGTTTTTGCCCAGAGTTAGTTGCACTTGGATAATCTTGGATGCATTATGATGAGCAACTAGCCTGGAGGTGTATATATCCTTAATGAATATGGACACACCTCCACCTTAAGTGTTTCAGTCCAGGTTAGGTGGCCGAAAGGTGTGACATGAATTATAGCCTGGTAATGCAGGGGTGCTGTCTGGAGCCTTGAACCAGGTCTCTGTCACTGCACAGATTTTGATGTTCTCCATTTTAAGGAGTGCCTTGAGTGAATGCATTTTGAGGTTTAGACTTCTAGCATTGAGTAGCATTACCCTCAAATTTTGCTTGCTTGTACCTGTTATGGTTGCATGTTGACGGATAATTTTCTGTTACTTTTCATGTAGCCTGCACTGAGCTTATAATTGGTCATTTATGATCAGTGTTTTATGCTGATAAACAAATAGAAATAATAAAATAAATAAATAGTTTTACTTATATTTAGTGTAAAATATAATTATCATGATACAGTCAGTGTATTTCATTCCATTTCCAATTTTGTTTTATTGTTATGTGTGCACTTGGATGTTACTAATGTGCAGTTAGACTACAACAGATGCAGTTTGCCCTATATGTAGGATCAGCTGTTGATGTTGTATATGCACTTGTATAGATTGGAAGACTATTATTCTACTGGGCAATCTGTTAACATATCTGCATAGTATTACTGTTATTTTCTCTCTACAGGTCTACTCTATTGTTATCTCCCCTATACATCTTACATGCCTGTATTATGTTAATTTGCAATATTTTTGGCTTTAGCTCATTGATAGCATCCAACTAACAAAATAACACAGACACACACACACACACACACACACACACACACACACACACACACACACACACACACACACACACACACTCATCTTTAAAACTGCAAAAGTGATGCAATTGTTAATGACAGATTTCCATATGGGTAACCTGCTTGTTTAGCATGTGGAGTTGGTATATGTACATTAAGGGTGAATAGGAGAATATTTATTTTCATTTATTTATTTATCTGCATGTGTGTCTGTGTTTCTTTCTTTGGGTTTACTTTTATGATATGCTTTTCAGTCTTGAAAAATCAAAAATGTGAAACTAGTCATTCTGTGACTTGAACAGACAGTGGGATTCAGTAAAGCCTGCACAGTGGTTTTCCACCATGTGTGAGTCATGATGTGATGCACACATGGTCATGAAAATTTTAAATTCAGTAAGTATCATATAGCAGCGAGCAGCCCCTCGCAAACAAGCAAACAATGTGACATGCTAAGTACTGTATAAGTAGCTGAATTGCATGCAAATCAACCAAGGCAACACATTGGAGTTATTCAAGAAGCTATAAACCAACTGTGTAGACTCCATACTAGTGTTTACTGTGAATTCCAAAACTTTTGGAAAACAGCCACAGAAAGGAGTCTACATGGATAGAATAAAAAGTAAAATGTGTGAGATTTGTACATAAATGACTGCAACATGTAATTGCAGGTTGGGTGCAACAAATGTAGTGTAACAATAGCAACATAAATCCTTTTTTGTGCAATAACACAAATGCAGCTTTGCTTCCCCACCCCCAAATGAGCAGCACACTTGTAAGTAATGCAGACAAAGTGTAAATGTGTGTGCTAATCAAAATAAATATAAAAACCATTAAGCATACTATTCACAGTTACATGTCAGCATATGCAATATGTAAACACCAAATGTTCACAGAGCAAAACAATGGTAGGGAAACCAGATATTTCAAATAACGTATACGATGTATTTCCAAAAAACGAAAAAGTCTCAAGTCTCCAGTATGGTAAAAGCTGATTTATTCGAATAACAGGCGGTAAGCGCTTTCACTGGGATAGCTTCATCAAAGTATTACAAAAAACACTAAAACACAGTCAGTTTATATAGTTAGAAAGGCGCCAAAAAATCAATTGATCAATTAATACAAAGTCCCCCTTAAAGAAACATACAAAAAATGCTACCTGATGCAATATATAAATACTGAAATACATAACACATTAACTAAAGCTTAAAAAATGTGTCTAATGCCTAGACATAAATACCCCTATATACACTTATTACATACAAACTATCTATCATATAATAAAACAAAACATATATGCAATAGAAAGGCAACTCATTTAAGTAGTTTAAGTCTTCTGGACTTTAACAGTGGACGTAAAGGAACCCTGCCATTAAGTCCTGGATAAAGGTCAGCCCTAAACTTAATGATCCAATCTATCTCACGGTTCTCTGTATGATTTTCTACATCTCCCCTTCTAGTGGTCCTAAATATCTGCTCAAGAACTCTAAATCTAAACTCATGGTTAGTTCCATGTTCTGAAGTGTGTTTAGCAAGGGCATTAAAAAGATGGCCCTTCCTGATATGATACGCATGTTCTCGAATCCTGTCCCTTAACATACGGTTGGTTTTGCCTACATAATAGGCTGGACAGGAGGTACAGGTTGCCAGATACACCACATCTTTTGACCTACAGTTGCCCTTGACTCGAATAGTAAAAACCCCAGACTCATGTGGTGGTCTAAAGACTGGATAATTGAGAATGAAAGGGCAAAAGTTACATTTATGGCAAGGTTCCATAAATGGTCCTTCTGTGCATCTATCAAAGGTAGTAGGTTTGGGATAGCAAAGTAATTGCTTAATGTTCTTTTTATTCCGGTAGACAAACTTGGGTTTGTCCCCTAATAACTGTTTGACAGTGGGATCAACTGACAAAACATGCCAGTGTTTCAGCACGACATCTTTAATGGCACCAACATCTTTAGTGTAGTAAATAGGAAACAAAATATCATTATGGTGTGTTAATTGTGTGACAGTTTGTTGTGTCGTGATAAAATTATCACGAGCTCTAATTGCTCCTTCGGAAAAGTAGGGCATGGCTCTGTCATTCCTTAATGCATCAATGCCCTCCATTCCCTTGTTGATATCTAAGGTACTATAGCCTCGCTCTCTTAACATCTTGTCTAGGTTCATCAAACTGGTGGCAAAATCAGAATCTCGTGGGACATATCTGGAGGTCCGCATGGACTGTCCACGAACAACATTATTATATATATATCCGGGGTGCATGCTGGACCGATGTAGAAGACTGTTCCTGTAACTAGATTTTCTATAAAGTCCAGTGTTAACAATCCCTCCTGGTAATTTTTCTACAAACACATCTAAAAAAGGAATACTGACATATGACCATTCCATAGTAAAAGTAAGAAACCAGACGGAATCATTAATTAATCTGAAAAACTCGTTCAGTTGCACTAATGTGCCCTTCCAAACAAAAAACAGGTCGTCTACAAAACGCCTGTAGAATGGTACATATAATTCAAATAAATCATTCCTAAAGAGATGTTCATGCTCCCATTCGGCCATAACTAGGTTGGCGTAGCTATTGGCACACGAAGTGCCCATAGCTACGCCATCCCGCTGCAAATACAGGCCATCCTGAAAACAGAATACATTAGAGTCCAAAACCTTCCCTAATAAGGAAATGACCAAATCAATATCAAAGGGAGAATTAAACCTCCTTAGATGTGTATTCAACATATCCAGTCCTTCTGCGTTAGGGATAACGGTAAATAATGACTGGACATCCATAGTTACCCAAATCAATTCATCTATCTGCGTGCATGTTCTCACATATTCATAAAAATCCAGTAGGAACTGTCTTGTGTCTTTAAGTATAAACAAATTGGCCTCAACCACTGATCTCAGTAAAGTTTCAACAAAGATGGAAAGTGGTTCAGTCGACCAGCCTCTGCCCGCAACTATTGGCCTCATTGGAGGTAAAACCGGATCTTTATGAATTTTGGGAAGTCCTTGAATAGTCGGTATTAACGGATGTACTACAGACAAAAAATTATAAAGTTCTTGATCAATAACATTATTGTCAAGTAGCCTCCGAAGTGTTAATCTAACTTCTTCAATGATGGTGTCTAATCTTGTCTCAGTTATAGGTTCATAGAACCTATCATTCATTAACATGTTTAACATATCTGTATTGTACCTCTCTAAATCAAAAATAACTATCCCTCCCCCTTTATCTGCAGGGCGTATCATTATATCATGGTTGTTACGTAAGGTTTCTAGGGCTGTCCTCTGTTCTAGGCTCAGGTTGTGTCTATACCTGGTGTTCTGTCTACCTTCCATACTATAGAGTTCATCCTCAACAAGTTTACTGTACGCTGCAATCAAAGGGTGGGGGGGTGGAACAAATGTACTCGGTTTTCTTAATGCACCTACAATGGGTGCATAATTAGGTTGTATTGATATTGTATCAGTATTTATATATTGTATTTATATATTGTATTAGGCAGCATTTCCTGTATGTCTCTTTAAGGGGGACTTTGTATCAATTGATTTTTTGGCGCCTTTTTAACTATATAAACTGACTGTGTTTTAGTGTTTTTTGTAATACGGTCTGATGAAGCTATCCCAGTGAAAGCGCTTACCGCCTGTTATTCGAATAAATCAGCTTTTACCATACTGGAGACTTGAGACTTTTTCGTTTTTTGGAAATACATCGTATACGTTATTTGAAATATCTGGTTTCCCTACCATTGTTTTGCTCTGTGAACATTTGGTGTTTGCTTTTATCTTTTGTTGCTGTTCGAGACAGAGCATTCACTCCGTGTGGTTTTATTTTTATTTGGATATGCAATATGTAGCTGATGAAATGTAGGCATATAATCTTAAAATCAGTACACCTCTGTGTTCAACATGTAAACAATTCAGCTTCCCTTCAGCTACCCTAGTTGCACGCTTGCCTTCTGGTGTACCTTCAGGGCTGTCAGCATGGTAAACATGCAAATGAGGTCTGAACTCATTAGAATTGCTGACTGTGAAAAAGTTGGATCCATGTAGGGATGACAACATAGTGCAGGCACTACCTCAGTGTTTGTGTTTAATGGATAGCAACTGTGAATGCTTACATCAGGTGGGTGTATCAGGTTAGACTTATAAAGTGTTACATGTACGTCTGTCAAGGTTGGAAATACAAGTAAGCAGTGCATAATTTACAGGTTCTGTTTCATTAATATAACCTCCTCTTCATTTGTGTACAAAATGTATTTTCTCTGTCAGTTTTTATTATTATTTTATTATTTTTTGGCAATTGTTTGTGTGAAGCAGCACTTAGAGCAATTACTGGCAATGGAGGAATAATGGAAGATTTGTCTGTGCTTATTTTGTTTCCACGGAGATGCAAAAGGGGCAAAAGGGAGACTTTAAGAATGACAAGTATATATGGGAATGACTTGTAACTCGTCCAGTGTCAGAATTGCTAAACTCTGACAATTAGTACCGATTCTGTGGAATACACCTGCTACTTAACTGACTCTGTGGCAGCGGGTGTTAATGCAGTGATACATTCCTTTTTGGGCCAGATGGTACTGGGTTGGAATACAGTTGTATCTAATACTTTTAGCTACTTTTGCTTTACTGTTGATGCATGTTGGTGCACAAGGCACACAATTGTGCAATAATGCATTAAAGAAAATAAGTGTGGAAGATAAGACAGTAGTGAAATGGGGAGTAAGCAGGGAGAGGAACAAATGGAAAGTAATACAGGAATGTGGTGGAGGACGGTAAGAAAGAACCATAGTTATCCATTTTTTCAACAGTAAAAATCAAGTGTGTCAAGAAGACACATGTGCAAAATGGAGAGCTATGTATGGGACATTTTTTTTGTGGGACAGGTGTCCATTTTTTTTTTTTTTTTTTTTTTGAGGGAGAGAGAAGAATTTTGTGGAAGTCACATAGGTACATCTGGGTCTGGTAAGTTGGGTAGGTGAGGAAGCAATTTCAGACAGACAAGACAAACAAGACAAGACACAGGGATGGTGATAGACACAATAGGTCAGTGACACCATGGACGGGGTGAGGGTGGGGGCATCCAGAACCCATGGATGTCAAGCTGATTGACAGTTAGAATAAAGTCCTCACCCACAGGACTGTCATCATTGTCACCTCACTCCAACACTGGCTGAAGTGCCTGATTTCTCCTCCTCCTACTGGTCCTACATAAAATGAGGGTAAGTAGACCATCTATCTGGCATAGGTGTGCACTGACAGTGTGTTGCACAACCCTATGGACCATCCCTGGCAGTCCAGCACAGGTGATAAACTCACCAACCCTGCCACTGCTCCTGGTGGGAACTGCTGACCTATCCTCTAGGGCAGAACTACCTTAGAGGGCAACTAGTACAGGGGCAGCAGAGGTGGTTTGGCCAGGTCAAGTCCCAGATGTGCTGGGCAATGGTGCTGGAGCCAGTAGAGTGGGGACAGGTGGATCTCTGGAGCAAGACTACCTTGCTGTGATGTGGAGCATTTTGTGATATGGTACACATGGATGACATGGACACATTTTGATGACATATAATAAAATTAAACAACAATAAAAATGATAAGGGTTGGGATGAGAGAAAAAAGAGATAAGATTAGTACTTTTATATGTAACATAAAATACATTAATACAATGATTTGACTCTATTATCTTAACCTTTACTCTTAAGATTACCACCCCCTCACAGATAACGTATTGCTTTTAAGACTAGCAGATCATATGCTCATAGGATCATAGAATCATATGAGGTTACTAGGCTAATGGCCCTGGGGACCTTACAAACCAGTTCAAGAGTTTATCCCCACAAACAAAATCTCAGTCAGCACCTATCACCCCTGTCAGTGAGGGACACAGGTGGAACCTCTGGGCAAATTTGTGGTTTCCCATCCACTCATCAAGGTTGCGCTTGAAGAAGGTCAGCAGCATACTTTGCTTGACATGTATGGGGACTATATTCCAGAAACAGAGCAGCCTCTGGGAGACAAACCTGTCTCTCCAGCAGGTTTTGTTAATGTGCAAATTAGGTTTAGGCCTTTCAATTTGGTAATGGGTGAGAAGTTAGACTTACAGATATGGAGAATCTCTAGTAGGGCAGGGTCCAAGATTGCCTTGCAGGTAAGACACAGATCACCTCTGAGCAAGCTTTATTATACCAAGTAGAGTGATAGTGATTTGAGCCTGTCCACATAGGACAGGTTTTGGAGGTCATGGAGTCTCTTTGTGAGGTACTTTTTTGTCCTTTCCAGTTGGTGCAGTTGTTTGGAGAGGTACATACTAAATGGGGCATTGTACTCAATTATTGGCCTAATGAGGGGGGAGTACAGAGAGGTAATAACCTCCTTTTTTTCTGGATCCAATCCCTTTACTTATGAGATTAACTAAATAAAATGCTTTTCTGACTACTGCCACTACATAATGGTCAAATGTGAGATTGTTGTCAACCTGTGTACCCTGGTCTCTCACCAGAGGTTGTGTGCTTAGGAGGATGCAATTGATGTGGTAAACAGCAGGGACCATGTTTTTGCTGAATGGTATGATAATACATTTTTTTACTTTAACTTAAGACCATGACTTTGGCATCAGTCATTTGTTGTGTGAGACCCTCTTGTAGTATGTTAACATCATTTAGGGAATCAATGACAGCACCCAACTTAAAGTCATCCATAAACGTGGTCAGCCACAGGCCTTTTGTCTTTGCCCGGACCTCTGAGATGTAGATGCCAAACAGTAGGGGTCCCAGGACAGATCCCTGGAGAACACCACTAGTGACAGGTCTGCTTTTGGGGGTAGAGGCACATATTTTGACCTTGTAGGTCCTATCAGTGAGCCAGTTTGCCACCTACCTGATGAGATAGGAAATTACACCAAGCTGTGTTAGCTTTTTTGAGTATGCCTGACTGGGGCATTGTGTCAAAAGCTTTGGCAAAGTCAAGGAAAGCTCTATGTACTGACTTTCCCTCATTCAGGGCCTTACTGACAGTCTGAAAAAAGTCAGCCAGGTTCAACAGGCAAGATCTGCCCTTGATGGATCTGAGCTGGGTGGAGACAAGTGCTTGGAGATTGCCTATGTCCTTGTTTATGAGGTCCATAATAATACACTCCATGGTCTTACAGATCAGACTTGTCAGGCTAAATGGGCAATAGTTTCTAGAGTCAGTAGTGGCACCTCCTTTGTACAAGGGGATGACAATGACAGTTCTCATCTCTGCTAGAATGAAGCCTGTACTTAGGCTATGGTTGAATAGTGTGTGCAATGGTGAGACTAGGTCTTGGTGGAGATGGTGCAGAATACAGTCTGAGATACTATCAGGTCCTATGGAAGCTGTGTTTTTTGCCTTGGATAGGGTCTTTAACACTTGCTTTATGGAGATGTGTGGTGTGGGACCAGGTATTGGGATGTCAACTGGGGCTTTTGGGGAGGGAACAAGGGAGTGAGGGTTATGCTGAACCTATCTGCTAGCAGGTTGGCTAAGTCAACAGGATCAGTGGAAGTGGTACTGTTAAGAACTAATTCAGAACAAACCTGGAGTTTGCCATGGAGGTTCCTGACATAACTGAAAAAGGCTTTATGGTTACACTTTGTTTCAGAGGCTAGTTTCGATTCATAATTGCTTTGGAGGTTTTCACTAGTCATCTAATTTGCTTGTTGAGGCCAAGGAGGGAGTTTTTCCAATTGGGAATTTGTGCCTTTTTACCCTTGGGCAACAGTTTTTTTTTTTCCTTTTATTGTAAAGCCTGTTGGTAGAGGATGTCCACCAAGTAGGTTTGTGATTCCTTCAGGAGCAGGTTTTAGTTCTCTTGGATATGGCTAAGTCCATGCAGTTGTACAGGTGCTTGCATACTGCACTGGCATACTGTTCAGCATAGTTGTGTGCATCCTCTGGGGGAGGCTGTGGTGAGAAGCTACTGATACCCTCACTTAGAAGGTTGCAGTCATCTTTTGAGAAGTTTTTTGCCTGGTTACAGCTAGGGAGTTGGGTGGGATAGAAACTTTGAATGAGACAGACCGATTGTCTGATCTCACCAGGGAAGAACTTACTAAGTGGGTGGTGCAGCAGTTACCCATGTTGGAGAGAACCAAGTCTAGAATGTTATCTCCCCTTGTGGGCAGGTGAGACAAGCTGGTCTAGTGTGTTAGAACTGATGAAGTCAAGGAATTGTTGGGTGAGTGCAGCAGGCATAGTTCACCCAGTCCATGGTGGGGTAGTCAAAGTCACCAAGGATCAGGGTGTTAGGGGGGTACCTTGATGGAGTCAAGTAGGTCCAGGTAGGAGGAACTGGTGTCCTGAATCATGGAGGGGGTCTATAGCTGGCTATAACTTGGATGGGTGTCTCGCCAATTGTCAGTTGCACCTGGAGTAGTCTAGTGCATCATGCTGGCAAACAAATCTGGAGATGTGCTTGTCTTTAATGAAAATAGAGAGTCCACCACACTTATTTTTCCCAACCTCATTTTGGGGTCAGAATGTGTGGAATGAGGTATAGCCAGGTAAGGCAGGGGTGCTCTCCAGAGCCTTGAACCAAGTTTCTGTGACTGCACAGATGTTGGCATCTTCCAATATGAGGAGAGCCTCCAGTGAGTGCATTTTCAGGTTAAGGCTCCTAGCATTAAGCAGCATTGCCTTCAATTTGCTTTTTGACAGATCTTTTATGTTGGAAGATTTGTCTTTGGGACATTGCCTAAAAAGGCACAATGGGGGAGGTAAGAGCCTTGACCAGAATCCTGAATCCCAGGGGTGACAAGTGGAGGCCATCTCTGGCAAAGCATTGAAGCCTGTCAACCATGTCATCCCAGGTGGACAGATACTGGATCCCTTTGGAATGACACCATAAACTACGCCAATTGTTGAAGTCAATTATTTTTTGTTGGTATTGTGGTATCATTCTTGGTGAAGGAAGGATGCTGCTTAGAGCTATTGTCATACCTTTCTGGGACACTTACTCTGACAGCTCAATCATGTCTCTCTTCATATAGTCGAGGCAGGTATGTCTCAAGCCATTTATGCCAACATGGACAATGACATAGTCATACTTCTGCCTGTTGTGGAGAGACTTTAGTGCATGCGTGATGTGGTGGATTCTGGCACCTGAGAGACAGTTGACTGTGGTCTTCTCCTTGTCGAGCCTGGTGAGGGGGACATTGGTGTGTCTCATAATTGAGTCACCACTGACTAGTATGTTTAGCACTTATGGTTGATTGTTATGCCTTATGGGGCTGTGTGAGCTTATTGTTATGCCTTATGGGCTGTGTTTGTGAGACACTGGTGTGTTGTCTGCTGTGTGTGATGTGTTGGTGTTGTGTGTGGAATGTTTGTGAGTGTGTTTTAGAGGTCTCTGCTGTTTAGGTAATTTTTTATTGAGGACCTCTGTATAGGTGAGTGTGTGTTATGCTTGACTTTGTGATGTGGGTGGTGTAGTGTTTGTGCTGGCAATCTCATTTTTGTCAGGAGTACTGACTATGGTGAGAGAGAGCATGGATGCCAGGTTACTGATATAGATGCATTTCTTGCAAGTAGAAGAATTATGCGCTAGCAGAAGAGGGTTGTCAGTGAACACGAGGCAGTTGCTACACTGTCTCAGTATGCCCATGTCAACCAGGCTGGCAGGAGTAACTGATGGAAATTGTCCAGACATAGGGTTCTGAAACATGGATGAACTTATGGAGACAGACTTTTGATAAGATTTGTCCCTAAGATTGTAGATCACAACAACATTCTTAAATGTAAAATAACTGGCCTAAAGCCCAAGTTCTAAAACTAAAACTAAGAGGCGTAGAATAATGGAGAAATTTAATCAGATCCTAACAGATGCACGCTATACTATAGATTGCTGCAAGTACTCCTTCACATGCACATATATTGCAAATATGCATGTTCCAGTTATCCAGATTATAGTTTACATCAGGGCATGTGTGCCACTGGTATAGAGCTTTTACTTTAAACCTTTAAGTTACACATTTGTATAGTTGGGTAGTGTGGTATTTGAACACACCACCTCTGACTAAAGTCTAATATTGTACTCTTGGTTTGTGCTACAGACTAATACATGCATACGTACTTTTACAATTGAGATATGCATACTCAATTTTATACAACTGTATAAATACCAAAAAAACTATTATTAACTTTTAGTGCTACAATAACACTACTCTTCTGCTGCATCCATACCACATGCCTCCCTCATTCTCATCAAACTAATGGCATGGATCCTAACATTGCAGTCTCTCTCTATGACAGCTGTGGAAAAGACAGAACAGAACAGAATACCATTATGAATACCAGCCTTCACTATATTCCACTTTAAAGCATTACAAGTACTCTGTTTAGTTAATACTTACACATGTGGGATGTCATCCCTCTTAAATTCCTTGAGCCAAGCATCAAGGGTACCCCTCTTCCTCCTTTGTAGGTTGTAACAATGCCTACATTGTCCACCAGTATTTGAGATACCAGTGGAACTGGTCAAAGCCTGTGTCAAATTATCCCCAGGCTCTAACCTATACTGGGACCAAGAATAGTCCCCCTGTAGCAACCTGACACTGTGGTCTTTCACTATGAGTACAACAAAAATCTTGGACTTCTGGACACCCCATCTCTGAGCCTTAAATCTTGCACCATCTCCACAAACTCCTGCCATGTCTATCATGCATTCAGAGCTATGTAGAATGATGGTTTCCTACCAATTCCAGTTATTGTGCTTACTGGGAATATGCACACTGTTTGAAAATGTTATGCACTGTGCACCATCATGCAAACACTGTGCTCCAGGGTGAACGATGGTAAGCAGTGGCCAGCAGTTGCAAGCAATGCAATTTCAAGGTTATTTGATGTACAGGCAGTTGTGTATGTGTGTTTGACAAATGTGAAGGTCATGGCATTCCAGAGAGCAGAAATATCTTTACAGAAAAACAGTACACAGTATACCCTCACTCATACATTTAATAATAAAAGTGATAGTACATAGATAAATAAATAAAGAAATAATTGACACAATACTAGTGTCTCAGCCCTCATCTATATTTATATATATATATATATATATATATATATATATATATATATATATATATATAAACCTAATTTCAGCTACACAATGTCAAGTGTTATAAGTGGGAATGACTGGAAAAACAGTAAAAGTGTATGGAATGCACTGTATTTGAACCCGGGTCTATGTCAATTATTCGAACGCTTAAAATGTTGAACGTTATGTGATTGAGACCATATGTTCGACATTTCAAGTGTTCAAAGGTTGACTTTTAATGGTGTTGTATGGTGCAGAATGGGAGAATTTCCCTTTTCTGCACTGAAGTGTGGTCTCGGAGTTGGTATATTTAAGGAGGAGGGGCGTGGGGGTGCAGGGGGGCTTGCCACCCTTCTCACACTGTTAGTGTATTTTTTTGGGGGGGAAGCAAAGGTAAGTCACTGCTATGGCACACACAAGGATATGTTGCTCTTGTTGCTCTCCTTGTTTTGTGCCCTGCCTGTTGTTAGCATTTCACATCTCTAGACTGTTTTATTTTATTTCAGTGGGTAATACTGACTGGCTACCTTTTATGTTTTATCTGCAAACAATTATTTTGTAGTTATGTAATACTTAGTGCTTTATTTTTCTGTTGTCTTTTAGGACACCTACAAGTAAGCCACTCAGACTTGTCAATCCACTTTGAGCATCCTACACTGATGGAGAAAATTAAGTCATTTTGGATGAGTGTCGTCAACATGGTGCTTTTCTCCTGGAAAGTGGACAGGGAGATATGGCATGCTGGATGCAAATATGGCAACACATCATGCAGAATGTGAATGCCGTGGGTGACCACTGCCGAACATATGAAGAAGTAAGCCAGAGGGCCACCAACATGATCACTACTACAAACAGGCGGGCAGCTGCAGTGGGCCATGACCAAATGTCCACCAGGGAAGGGCCTGCTAGGGAACCTCCACGCACCCCCAATGAACAGTTTCTGGCCAATATAAGAGATCCAGACAGCTCCCAGGAGGGTGCAGGACAGCATGTACTAGATGTGGATGCAACACCTTCAGAGACAGCAAACACTTCCCAGAAGGAACTTCCAGGTAGGCTTTGTTATTTGAACAGTTGAATACTGTTGTAGAGTGAAACAATTGAAATAAATAAGTTAATTCTGTGTCACGTATATTTTTTTGGGGGGGACTGAAGATTGCTACAGTTATAAGCTTAGGTTGGAGTTGTCAGCCACATTCTTGTTGATATTAAACTTACTGCACATATAAAGGAGTAAATATTTTTTGCCCTGTGTTGCTGTTAATTGTGATGATGTTGTTCTTACCTTTTCCTTAACATCTTCCAGGACCACCTAGACTACAGAGGATCATCTCATCTGCAGATGGTAAGGGAGACATTTTTATGTCAGTACTACTGATTAATTTATAGAAATATTGTAGTGTGTGATGTTAATCTCAGGTTTGTGAAGACTGCTGTACTGTCTGTAATAACTGGAATCAGTATTAGTTTGTTAGCATATATTGCACTATATAATGTAATGTGGGTATTAATTTATTCTTGTGTTTCTTGCTTTTTATCACAGGTGATCATGACAGTGGGGGTTTGGGCCCTGTGCCACCTGATGTCAGTACATCAGTAGACTCTGATGATGAAGGTGTGCAAACTGAGGCACAGACGGGGGTGTGCAGAGGTTGAAGCTGACACTGAAGTTGACATACAGCCATCCCCAGCATTTCCATCAGGCACAGCTAGTAGGCCTATGCCTACCCAGTCCAGTGAGCCCACAGATATTGGACAGGTGGTGAGCAAGGACATTGACCAAGGAAGTTTGGCTAATGTGGCTTCAGTGCCTGATAAGTCTAGCTGTAGCCAAAGTGTGGGCAAGGTGCCACACAGGAGGACTGATAGGGGTGCTCAGAGGGGGCTTGCTGTCCCTCCTCCACCTGGTGCAGTTATCGCTTTCCGTGCCACTCAACATATGTTTAGGGTTGTCATGGAGGTGCAGGCACATTCTCCTAGGGGCTACTGACAAATTTTCAGGGTTGTGGATGTGGCATAGGCTGACATGTGTGACTGCCTCTACTGTGCTCCTGATTCACTTGTTTGGATGAATGACACATTAGAACGAGGAGTGTCTGTCATGGAAAGAGCAGTGTCTGTGATGGAACATCTGCTGGGAGGGGAGTGACATCCTTATGGTTGAAGCTGGCCTACAACACCTGATGTCAGCCAACGTGGCAATGCCTGCTCATGCTCCCATAGTGGCAGTACTTTCACTGCACTATCAGTGAGTGCGCTGTGCTCACCCAGGCATGGTAGGCCATGGGGTCATGGTCTTGGGCATCCCCATGAAGGGAACTCATCCAGCAAACATCATTCAGATAGCAGCAGTGCATCTGACCTTAGGTGTGTAGGTGCCAAGCAAATCCTGGCAGAGCCAGTTCTTGTGGTCAGGGATGACAACTATCAGCTGCCACCTCTACCATGCACAGCTCACACCTGTCCAACAGACCAAGACATAGAACTAGCACAGAGCTTGGCTGTGTTCATGCAGACACTCGCACTCCAATTTCACCTAGAGGACCCTACACACACACACACACACACACACACACACACACACACACACACACACACACACACACACACCAGTTAGTTATTTTGTCTCACTGGCCATTTGTTGATTTATCCCAAAGTCTGTGTCCTTTCTCACTCACACACACAAACAAAACGTTAGTGTCAGCCTAGGCTTCCTGCCATTCCCCCTACTCACATAGCACCCTGTGCAAGTGATGATAACTGTGCCATATCCCTGTTTTCCAGCATTTGGATTCAGGGATACAAAAGCTGTGTGTGGTGCTCAGGGTGCGTACCTAACTTTTAGTGATTATTATATCTGCTTTTTTTGTTGTTAAACTGCTCATTGTACCTTTGACTTATATTGGCTTTGGAAAGTTAGACAGTTGGTAGCATCAAAATTTCACAATTGTACAGTGAATGTACTTGTAAGGGTTGTGAAGTCAGAAACTGCAATGTGTATCTTTAGTTTCTAACTTCCCTCTTTAATGATTTCCCAGGACAAATGTATGGAGCACATCATAAGTCATGCCATCATATTCAGATCTTAGGATTGTATGACAGCTCTGTAGTCAAACCTCATCAGAACAGTATAACACTATAATGCTCTCTTTGCATGTGCCGCAACAGAGACATGCAGCAGCTGGAGAGACCACAGGACTTTCTTAGCAAGATAACACAGGACTTACAAATCATGCCATGATGTTTGTGGATAGATTAAATGCCATGTCACTTTAATCTGTCTTGTATAGTATGAGATGATGTCTGCCTGGCATCCAGGCCAGTGTCGGACCATGTCCTGGTTGGCTGACTGCATATCCAAACATCTGATATTGCTGATGACATCAGCAGTATCTACTAAGAATATGGTAATAACAGTGTCCCACCTGTTGTGGTAAAAGGCTCTCTGTAATGTCAAGCAAGCACACACACACACATAGTTGACTGCAGTGAGAATAGAACCCCTACCTATCTAAGTACCCAGACTACAGAAGACAGTACTAAATGCAAGCATCACAGCACAAATCTTGACTTCTGTGAGACTGCAGCTGAACTTTATTTGTTTATTTATTTGACATTTGTTGACCAAGATAGTCCAACTGAGGTTGTGCCCTTTATCAGTGGTGGCCCAGGGAGAAAAGCTCCACAGTACAAATTTTACGGTAAAAAAAATTCCCGGTACAAAAATTCATAGTACAAATTAGGCAATTACAAAATTAATAGGAGTAAAGTGAAATATATTTAACACAACAAAAAGTATATACATAAATGTCAGGCAAACGACAATGAGATTATAAATAAGAGATCTCAGCAAATGAGGCATTTCAAATATGTAGTAGGTAATGAGGAGGGAGGTAAGAGCAAAGTGGCAAAAAATTCAGCAGAATTGTTATTGGTGGTCTAGTATGAGAATCATAGCAGTTAGCTGGAACAAGTTACAGTGTGAGGGGAATTAAGAGAGAATGGTAGAGGAGAGAAAATAAATTGGTGTCAGATTATCGGGAGCAGAAGTTAGGAGGGTACAGAGACCAGTATTTGATAATCATTTTAATACACTGGAAGTTAGAATAGATAGCATTATTGTGGGAGAGGAAGTAGGAAGGAATGTGAGGGAGGGAGAAGAATAAAGGAGGAAAGAGGGAAGGGAGGATTTAAGTAGAATGATTGCAATGACATCCATGTGCTGTATAGGTAATTTCTGAGAGTTGTCTTGAATTCATGAGTATGGGTAATATTTCTCAGGTCCATGGGAAGCTTATTCTGGCATAGAGCAGGAAGGTAGCTGTAGAAGTTTTGTCCAGAAGATTTGTTAGGTTTATAAATCTGTAAGAGACTTTGGTTGGAGCTTCTGGGGAGCGTGATGGGTTATAGAGGGAGAAAACAGAGGATATGCTAGGGCAGGAGGAGAGCTTGTTTTGAATAGTGTGAATGATGAGAAGTTGAGTAAATATGAGTTAGTTAGGAAACTCTAACCAGCTAAGTGTTTGGAGACTGAGACAGTGCTGTGATTTTGGT
Source organism: Protopterus annectens (assembly GCF_019279795.1). NCBI lineage: Eukaryota > Metazoa > Chordata > Ceratodontiformes > Protopteridae > Protopterus > Protopterus annectens. The sequence continues at coordinate 1,433,875,801 of NC_056731.1, read as the reverse complement.
GGCCGATTAGCTGCACATTTGGTTAATTTGTTCTATGTAGTTTTGAGTTTGGATAGTAGAGAGGATTGTAAGTTAGTAAGAATTTGAGAGCTGTAGAAGAGGTTAGGGAAATGATAAGCCTAGGTAAGAGATTCTGGAGTTGGGGGTAAGGAACATTCTGTTTTGATAAAGCATGCAATGCATATTAATGAGGTGCAGTGCACCTCGGCTAGGTTTCATGGCTCTCAGCAATGTTGCTGACTGTGAAACCTTGTAAGTGAATGCAGATAACAATTCCATGTAAATTAAAGCACCTACAGTGTGTGGATTTGCACGGAATGCCTTGGTCATCACTATGGCTTCACAAATAGCTGTCATTCTGTTAGTGCAATACATCTGTACAAAGGCCAACTTAATGAAAGGACAAATAACCAGTAATAGGAACCTAATTTACATAGATGTCACATAAGCATGTGCTAGAATGTAACACTCTCAACCTCTTAGAGTGAGGAATGTGGACAAAGCAATAACAATGGGGTGACAAAGGGACAGAAATAGGGACAGATTTTTAATATTGCAATTTCAAATTTAGGAAGTTGATAGAATATATCGATTGTACATCAGCATGAACTTTCTGAAGAGCACGAAGTTTGAAACTCAAATGTCAGTCATCAATTTCTGGCCGCATTGTGCAATGTCATGCCAATAATTTGCCAGGAAAAAAGATGTTATGAGGAAAATATCACAAATATGAGACAAAAACTGCACATTCTGTACAGGTCAGGACAGTTGAGAGGTATGCATTCAAATGTATGCATTATTGAGTCACATAATTTCAGAAATCACCCCAGTGATATGGCTGAAAGCCACATATTTAATAAGGAAAACATGTGGACATCCTAGGAATATATAAACAGTTGAGATGTATGAACATGAAGTATATGGTCCAAACACAGTAAAGAACAGTGTACCTACAGTGCAGAGTATTGTGATATCCCATTCCTGGCATTCTGTAATGAATCTGTGTTAATCATCTGTAACAGGACATGGGATTGCCATGTAAAATGATCACTCAGAAGAAGTGTGTATTGAATAGGGACATGCAGATGAATTGTAGGAATAAACACAGGAAAGAAGACAGGTGAAACTCCCACATGTACAGCAGAGGAGCGGATGCCAGTGGAAGATGATTGTAGCAGCAACACAAACACATATCTATATTGTACAGTACAGACTGTACAGTGAAAATGTGTTGTCTGTGACTGTCACATAATGTGACGCAACAATGGAGAGGATGTGCATGTGAAATAAACATCCTTACATGAATAATGCAGAGGACATCTATCAGGGATCCTACGTACAATTGGGATAGGGTGTATATTGGGAAGCAGTGCAAACTGATATACCTGAATATGAGTGTACACTCAGCAGAGGTCTCCAGCAAGGTGGCCACAGGTAAAGGATCATGGCAAACATTACAAGAACCAACCACAGTCATGGACAATATCAGAATAATACCACCACTAATCCCATGACTGTGACATAACATATGTGATGTGGAATGATAACAGAGAAGCCTGCACACACACAGACACTTGACAACTATTATGATACATCCACACTCTGTGAGGGTAACCATGTACACTGTCCTGGTACTGTAATATCTGCATGAGGTGTTAGGAGGGATACTACTATACCTGTATGTGACAGTATGGGCAATACAGGCTAGTTGCCGTGTGTGCATGGCATATATCTGTGGAGGAATCCACACTGTCACAAATGATATGCATGCCATTATTGTTATCAAAGACTTATGTAGGCAGTGTGTGCATAAGCTGAACAGGTAGCACACATGCATCTGGTGTAACAACTCTCTAAGCCCAAGAACAATGCATCAGTGTGCGCAGACAATATCCCAGGATGCCTTCTAAATAGTATGAAACATGACCCTTTGGAATTGCTATTTAACTGTAGCCTCCAAACATGCTTCATGCCTCATGAATGGAGAACAGCAACAGTCATCCTTCTGCACAAATGTGAGCCATCTAGAGACCCTGGAAACTACAGAACCATAAGTCTCTCTAGTCTTATATGTAAAGCCATGGAAAGAATTATCATGGAAATGATCAATAGTGATATCGTAAACCTTCAGACACTGGACCCAACCAAGTTTGATTTCATCAAGGGCAGGTCATGCCTACTCAGCTTGGTAGACTCCTTTGAGAAGGTTGCCAAAATGATGGATGATGGCAAAATTGTTCACACTGGCTAGGTTGACATGACCAAGGTATTTAACACAATACCCCACTAGGGCACTATTGAAAAACTCAAGAGGTAAGGTACAAACCCGTATGCCACCCAATGGATAGCCAGCTGTCTCAGAGACAGGACCCAAAAGTTAGAATTGGGGAGTATACCTCTACAAAAAGCCAGTCACAAGTGGAGTCAGTCAGGAATCAGTCTTTGGACTGCTCCTTTTTGGCATTTACTTCTCTGAAGTCAAGACCAATGTCAGTGGTCTCTGCTTGACTTAATTTGCAGATGATTGCAAGTTAGGAACTGTCATCCCACACTGACACAAATATTTTCCAGGATGGGTTGACACAACCAAGCAGCTGGGGTTAGAACAGGCCTACCCCACTGTGCTGTGAAGCATTTTATGCTGTGGTGCACATGTATGACATGGACAGATTTTGACAATGCTTAACAATATAAAGCAAAAAAAAAATAGAAAAGAAAGATAAGGGTTGGGGTGAGATGATGAAAAGAGATAAGATTAGTATCTTCATACATAACATATAATGCACTAATACAATTATTTAACTCTATTATCTTAACCTTTACTCATAAGACTATCAGCCCCTAATAGATAACCATTACTTTTAAGACTACCAGCTCCTAGGAGATACACACTATAGTACAGATTGCAGCAAGTACTCCTTTGCATTTGCATATAACGCACATATGCATGTTCCAGTTATACAGATTACAGTTTACAACAGGGAGTGTGTGCCACTGGAATAGAGCTTTTACTTTAAACCTCTAAGTTACACATAATTGAATAATTAATGGTATTATGCAGTGGGAAGTGTGGCATTTAAACCTACAACCTCTAACTAAAGTCTAATATTGAATTCTTGGTTTGTGCTACAGACTAATGCATGCACAGTTGCTTTTACAGTTGAAATATACATGTTCACTTTGATACAACCATATACAATACCAAACAAGTTATATTTAACTTTTAATGCTACAATAACACTACTCTTCTACTGCATACATACCACATGCCTCCCTCATCCTTGCTAATCTAGGGCCATGGATCCTAACATTGCACTTCCTTTCCATGGCAGCTGTGGAAAAATACCAGTCCTGCCTATATTCAGCATTTAAGCCTTATACATACTCTCTGTAGTTGATACTTACACATCTGTGGGATGTCCTCTATCCTATATTCCTCAATCCAAGCATTGGACATAGGTCGCTAAAGTGGTCCCTACACCAGTGCACTGCATACCAGTGGAATTGGATACAGCCTGGGCCAAACTATCCCAAGCTACTGATTTATACTGGGAGCCAGAATAGTCTCCCTTCAGCAATCTGGCACGGTGGTGTTTCACTAGGAGTCCAATACAATATTTTGATTCCTGGCAGCCCATGTCTGTGCCCTAAAAGTCACACCCTCTCCAAGAACATCTGCCATTTCTTCGACGGATTTAGAGAAATGAAGACTAATGGTTTACCACCAATGCCAATTATCACATTTTCCGGGAGTGTGCACACTGTTTGAAAATGCTGTGCACTGCTTATCATCGTGTAAACATGGTACTCATGGATGCACAATGCTGAGCAATGTGTTTGTGCAATAGTAAGCAGTGCACAGTAGTGGTATGCAATGCAATTTCAAGGTTATTTGATGTACATGCAGTTGTATATGTGTGTTTAAAGGCCATGGCATTCCAGAGAGCAGAAATATACTTAATGGAGTATAGTACACAGGATACCCATAGTCATAAATTTGATAATAAATGTGATGATACATAGTTAAATCAATAAATAAATGACACAATACTAGTGTCTCAGCTCTCATACATATAATTAATATCAGCTACACTATGTGAAGTATAGGTGAGACTGATTATAAGGGGAAGTGGAACATTAAAAGTATATGGATTATACTGTATTCAAAGCCAGAACCATGTGTATTACAGTCTTACCCTTACACCTACTGCCACAAGAAGGTTGAGAAAACCTTTGTCAGTATTGCAGTTCATTGCAATAAACTGCAGTGTCACAACAAAGGTTGCACACCCTTTGCTATAACCTAGGACCATGTGCACTCCAGCAATACACTCGCAGCTGCTGCTACAGGATTAGTGACATGACGTTCCCTATCTTACTACTAATTCTTAAGGTCTCACTGTTAACCGCAGTGCAACATCACATAGCGGGTTTGTGTGATGCCCAGTAGTATTAATCGTATGCATCCAGTTTCTATTTTTGGTTGACTGGTTCTTGTCTGCTTTCTGGGTGGGCCAGCTTGTGTACTGCTGCAATTGGTGCACACCAGGTAAACACAGCCAAACCTGCCATTCATTTTTAACCATTCCCCCATTTGCACTAAGCAGTGCAATGTGCAAACACTAGGGAAAAATAACAGAGACAAAAGGATTCAAACCCAGTACCATCTGGCCACAAAAAGAAAAGCATGAATGCATTAACACCTGCTGCCACAGATTCAGTTAAGTATCAGGCATTTTTATAGTCTCAATACAAACTGTCAGACTTTAGCAATGTGGCTCGGGTTTGCTTACTGCTCAGCAGTGCACAAAAAGGTGCATCTTGCATGTGTATATACTTTAATAACTGTTGTGCAATGGAAAACTACATATTATTAAGTATTGCTGCTGTTTATTGTCCATTTCTTGTGTATGACATGACATTACATGTGGAAACATTAAAAATGGAAGGCTTTATCTCACACTATGTCACATATTTACAATAGAGCAATGGCTTACTCCCCCGAAACACTGCAAACCTGGTATCTTAGTGATTTTGCCACACATATATCACCTACACTACAGAAAATAATATCAAATGTTGTATTATATGCAATGCACATCAATCTGGTAACATGTAGAACTACAATTATTGACCCATAAGCCTAACAAGCCTTATCTGCAAGGTTAGGGAAGTGAGCAGCATGGATCTTATCCACAGGGACGTAGGTGATCTTCAACACACTTCATTCAACCCATGTTGTGTTTGTCAAGGATAGATCTTGCCTACTGAATCTGTTGGACTTCTTTGATACTGATCCCAAAGACCTGGATGACAGATAATAAGACATACTGCCTATGTTCAAGTTATCCACGGCCTTTGACAATGGCCCCCATTCATGTCTCATAGTGAAAATGCCCCATCTGGGAATTAAGCCATACAGTACTAGCTGGATAACCAACTGGCTTACCAATAGGGCACACAATGTCAAAGATGGGGACTGCAACACTCCCACTAGCCACTTACCAATGGAATACCCCAAGGATCTCTGCTTTGCCATCAAATGTGTGGAAGTTACTTCCCTGAAGCATACACAATGGCTTTATCAATGACTGTTAATTGGATGCACTCACACAGATTGCCCAAATGATGGCAACATATTACAAAACCGGCTGGCAAAGACAAATTATTGGTGCCAAACTCACAGACTGAACTTTACAGCAAGCAATGCCTCACTGTACCCTTTGGTAATGAGGGATCCCTCTTAATTATGATATACATAGCACCCGTCTTAGCCCAAACACAATGTTGTGAGACTTGTGAACAAATGTTCATAGCAATCTACACTTTAATCACTATGTCTCCATAGTGTTGAGACACACATTCTGCATTGCGCCCTAATACATATGGACATCACATCCAAGACAAGGGAGGTCATAGCTCTGTTGTACTCCACCCTTATCAGACCACTAGTTCACTACAAAGCTCCCTTTTGTCTGTATCTCACCAGACAGCTGCAGTAACTGGAGAATTTAGGAGAATACGGGTCCTCCAAACAACACATAAATAGAAAGACTACAAGACCTGTCACTGTCTCAGTATCCTGAAAGCTGCTTAGAGGTGACCTATGCCTGATGTACAAAGAAGTCTCAGATCCTGCCGTACTGGAAATGTTGGAAATCTGCAAATGAAATGGAACAGGAATAACTTGGCCCAGGGTTCTCAACCTAGCCTGTTACATAAACAGTACATGCTGGGAAGACAGCTATATTCCCCAACAGCTGACTCTCCTCTGTAATAGGTTCCCACTGTATGTGAAGCAGTGATCCTCAATGACCCTGTTCAAGTGCAGCCTTCACTATTAGTTGGGTGATTGTAAAGTCACCTCTGGGGGGGCACCTATGTCCCTCATAGAAAGACCCAGTTGTTGCTGATATCAAAATCATTCTAATAATGACCATCTGAATATGATTAATAAGGGTACTTGTATTTTATACAACTAGGCTTCTATTGCCCCATGTATACTGACAACCATGTACTCCTAAAACTTACAAATACAGTAAGTGAGAGATGTAACTATACAATACATCTAAAATAAATGCTTTTTCTCTCTCAGGTAACAACAAACCAGATGTCAAACAGATTGTCAGCAACCACACTTCACCTCCTCAACAAACCAAGTGCACAACACATAACCCACATACACAGAGGTACTCATTAGAAGCTTACCAAAAGAGCAGACACCTCATAAACACAAACCTTCTGCACGCATTATAGTCCCAACAGAACCCACTACACATAAAACAAATGTATCAGTGTGTCACCCATTAAGCCCATAAGGCAAAACACCTGAAAACCAATATCTTGGTCATAGATGATCCATAGTGAGACACACAGATGTCTCCCTCAGCAGGTTGTACAAGTAGAAAGCCACGGTCAGCTGCCTGTCAGGTGCCTGTATCCGAAAAGTCAAGCATGCACTCAAGTCTCTCAACAACAAGCAGTTACACCTCTGTCATACTCTATGTTGGAATAAATGACTTCAGACATACCTCACTGGACTATATGAAGAGAGATATGACTGAGCTCTCAGATTATGTGCCCCAGACAGATATGTCCATAGTCCTGAGCAGCATTCTGCCTTCACCCAGGATGATGCCTCAATACAAACAAAAAAATTATTGCCTTCAACAATTGGCTTAGCTACTGGTGTCGATCTAGGGGCATCCAGCATTTCTCAGCCTGGGATGATATGGTCGACAGACCATGCTGCTTTGCCAGGGATTGTCTTCATCTGTCATCTCTTGTCTTTCAGTTACTGGCCAAGGTACTTGCCTCCTCATTACTGGCATTTTTTAGGCAATGTCATAAAAACAAAATTACTGACAAAATATCCTCAAAAGACAAAATCAAGGTTATATTGCTTGATGCTAGGAGTGTAAATCATAAACTACACTCAATGGGAGCACTACCTACTTGGGAAGATGATGTTTTTGCAGTCACAGAGACATGGTTTAAGGGCTGTAGAGTGTACTCTGACCATGAAAGCTATAATGCCTTCCATATATTCAGGCTACAACATGAACATGAAAGAATCAGAGGAGGTGTATCCATCTTCATAAAAAATAAGTACACCTCAAGACTTGTTAAGCAGTACAACTCCTTAGAGTTACTTCAAATCCAACTAAATGTAGGAAAGATCCCCCCTCCACATCATTGTTAGTACCTTTCTGTACCTACTTGAGTCACTTATACTCCATCCAAACACCCTAGACATAGGTGACTTTAACTATCCTTCCATCAATAGGAATACATATATGAGTTCAAACATGCTCACACTAAGGCTCCTGCACTTTGTAAACACAAATGCTCTGGAAAAGTAGTCTGCACCCCCACAAGGGTCTGGAATGTCTTTGACCTAGTAGTCAACAACATGGGAGATCACTGCACCACCCCATGTGTGAGACCCTTCCTGGTAAGGTCTGAACATAAATCAGTCATGTTCAATGTAACAATTGTACCTGATCCCCCCTCAGGATCCAAAAGGTTGAAACATTTCTCCAAAACAAACTATAGCTTCCTAAGCAATAGCATAACTAGATTGAAGCATCCTGCCACCACTGACAGTAAAGTCTCCTATAAGGAGATGTACACAAATGCCCCGTATAAACACCTTTACATGTGTATAGACTTAGGCATGACAGAATGGATCAAAACTTGCTCATGAAAGAACAAGCTGCCCTGGTGGACATCTGGAATAAATATATTATACAACAGAAAGAAACTGATGTCCAGGAATTAGAGGGAACACTCTCAGCAGAAAAAACACATGCCATAGCCTGAACAAGCAAATGAGACATCTTGTAATGTCCGCTAAAGCTAATTACAAAACTAAATTAGCATCCATAGCTAAGGATGATCACAAAGCATTCTTTAGCTATGTCTGTAATGTAAAAGGGAAGGCCCAGCTTTGCAATGAATTAATTATGATTGAAACCAATTATACTGAACCTGAGGACATTGCCAACCTATTAGCAGACAGGTATGGCAAAAAATTCACAGCCCTGTCTGCGGCAATCATACCCCAAACCATACCTCTCACCAGTTCTCTACCTATTATCTCCAAAAAACAGGTCATAACCACACTTGCCAGGACCAAAAATACAGCCTCTATGGGACCAGATAACATCCCAAGCCAGTTACTAAATTATGTAAAGCAAGGGATAGTGGAACACTGGGTACTTTCTTCAACCACAGTCTAAGTACTGGCTTTTCCCCATCAGAGTGGAAAACAGCAGCAATAATCCGCTTGCACAGAGGGGGTCCCTCAACTGACCCCAGAAACTATAGACCTATTTTCCTGACCAGCATTTCCAGTAAGGACATGGAGAGAACCATATTGGACCTTATCAACAAGGAAATTGGTGACCTTCAAACTCTTGACCTGACTTAGTTTGGCTTCATTAAGGCAGGTCATGCCTGTTAAACCTAGTGGAATTCTTCAAGAGTGTTGCCAAAGCCCTGGATGAAGGCAAATCAGTACATACTGCCTATCTGGACTTGGCCAAGGGCTTTGATACAATCCCCCACTAAGGCATCATTGAGAACCTCACCTAGCTGGAGATTAAAGCATATAGTACATCATTAGATGGGTAGCCAACTGGCTCACAAACAGAACGCATACAGACATAGTTAGGGATTCCATGTCTACCAGCAGACCTGTTAGCAGTGGTGTTTCACAAGGATTTGTGCTGTGCCTCCTACTGTTTGGAATCTATTTCTCAGATATTCAGGTGATAACTGATAGCCTATAGCTCACCAAGTACATTGACAACTGCAAACTGTATGCAATCACTGAATCCCCAAATGATGTCAGCATACTACAAAATAGCTTACATACATAAATTATTGCTGTCAAAGCCACAGACCTAAACTTAACCCCCGAAAATGCACTATTATCCTTTTTGGCAAAGGAGAGATCCCTGCAAATTACACTATTAATTACTAAGTTCCAACCCAATGGTGACAGATTTGGGAATGCTGGTTGATAACAACATTGGCTTTGATTATCATGTGTCTACAGTGGTAAGGAAGGTTTTCTACATTGCACACCTCATAAGTAAGGGCATAACATCCAAAACTAATGATATCATCAATCCACTCTACTCTTCCCTTATCAGACCAGTAATAGAGTAGAATACTCCCTTTTGCATGTAACTCACCAGAACCTACAGCAGCTGGAGAGACCTAACAGGTTTCTCAGCAAGAAAATCCAGGAATGTCAACACATAGCCTACACTGACAAAGTGAAGGCCCTGTCACACAGGCAACTTTTGAATTGCCTACAGAACACTCTCAAACCCTGCCTTAATAGAAATGCTGCACCTCTGCAAATAAAATGGGACAAGGCTCATTCACTGTAGGAACATTAACCTAGTCTGTGACATCAACAGGATATGGTTGAGAGCAGATATGTCTCCCAGTCTAGAGATTGCCACTGCTAACTCCCAATTCATGGGAAACTGAGCTCCTGAATGACAGTATTTAAGTGTAACCTGGGCAATTGGATGATAAATCATAAATTTACCCTGGGTGTTTCAGCTATGTCACTCTTAGACAGGCTCAACTAGTGCTGATCATGGATTTGCAAATATAGACTACATATCTTGGTCTATATGGAAACAATGGTACAACTTCACTAGGCTCGACATGGCCCTAGGGCCATTGAAGAAATTAACCTAAGCAGGCCTGCCAACATCTTGTCACATGCATGGCCTGCTTATATCATGTACTACACATTTAGCTGCAGTCTTGCAAAAGTCAGACTTGTGCTGTGGTGCTTGCATTAAGTACTGTGTTCTGTAGTCTATGTACTTAGGTAGGGGTTCAATTCTCACTGCTGTCAATTGTATGTGTGCACATGTTTGACAGTACAGACAGCCTTTTACTGCAGAATGTGGGACACTGTTATTATCATATTCTCAACAGATACTGCTGATGTCATTAGCTATATCAGATTTTTGTATATGCAGTCATCCCACCAGGGCATGATCAGACACTGGCCTGGAGTTCAGGCAGACATCACCACATCCTAAACCAGACAGATTACAGTCACATGGCTTTTAATCTATCCACCTGCATCACGGCATGGTTTGTAGACCTTGTGTTGTCTTGCTGAAAAAGCCCTATTGTCTCTCCAGCTGCTGCATGTGTCTGTTGAGATTTATACAAAAAGAAAGCATTATACTATATTACTGTTTTGATGAGGTTTGACTGCAGAACTGTCATATAACTCGAAGATCTGAAAATAATGGAGTGACTTATGATGTGCACCATGCATTTGTTCTGGAAAATCATTAAAGAGAGAAGTTAGAAAGTAATGTCACACATTTCAGTTTCTGACTTCACAGCCATTACAAGAGCATTCACTATAAAGGTGTGAAATTTTGATGATATCAAGTGTCTAACTTTCCAAGGCCAGTATAAGTCAAAGGTACAATAAACAGTTCCACAACACAAATGCAGATATACTAAGCACTAAGTTAGCTATGCACTCTGAGCCTCAGACACAGCTTTTGTATCCCTGAATCCAAAAGATGGAAAACTGGGATATGGCACAGTTATCAACACTTGCACAGGGTGTTGTGTGGGGATCATTAAAGAGTGAAGTTAGCAAGCAATGATATATATTGCAGTTTCTGACTTCACAACACTTACAAGAGCATTCACTATACAGTTGTGAAATTCTGATGCTATCAGCTGTCTAACTGTTCAAGTCCAATATAAGTCAAAGGTGCAATGATCAATTCAAAAACACAAATGCAGATATACTGAGCACTAAGCTAGCTACACACCCTGGGCATCAGACACAACTTTTGTGTCCCTGAATCCAAAAGATAGAAAACAGGGACATGGCACTGTTATCATCACTTGTACAGTATGTTGTGTTGGGTAGCAGGAAGCCTAGCCTGACACAAAAAGTCAGTGAGTGTGTGTGAGTAAGAAGGAGAAGAAGGCAGACATTGGGATAAAACAACAAATGCCCAGTGAGCAAAATGAGTAACTGTTCTGTATGTGTCTTTAGGGGTCCTCCAGGTTAAATTGGTGTGTGAGTGTCTGCATGAACACAGCCAAGCTCTGTGCTAGCTTTACATCTTGGCCTGTTGGAAAGATGTGAACCATGCATGGTAGAAGTGGCAGTTCATCACTGTTATCACTGACCATGAGAACTGGCTCTGCCGGGAGTTGCACTAACATGTCCATGCCCAAGGTCATATGCACTGCCGCTACCTGAACATGATTGATGTCTGCTGGATGAGCTCCCTTCATGGGGGCACCCAGTACCATGACCCCCATGGCCTGTTACATCTGGGTGTGGATAGCACACTCACTGATGGAGCAGTGAAAGTACTGCCACTATGGGAGTGTGATCAGGCATGGCCATATTGCCTGACAGCAGATGATGTGGCTGACCTATACCCATGAGGATGCCATTACCCTCCCAGCAGATATTCCATCATAGACTCTGCTCATTATATGACAGACACCTCTTTGTCCATCACAGACACCCCTCATTCCAAATTTTCATTCATCTGATCAAGTGAATCAGCAACACAGTGAAGCAGTCACACATGTCAGATTGTGCCACATCTCCAATCCTGAGCATTTGTCTGGAGCACTTATGGGAACATGTCTGTGGCTACAAGATGGCCCTAAACATAAGTTGAATGGCTCAGGAATAGAGACCTGAAGCAGGTGAAGGAGGGACAGCAGGCCCCCTCTGAACACCCCAATAAATACTCCTGTGTGGCACTTTACCCACACTTTGGCTATAGCCAGACTCAACAGGCACTGAATCCACAGTAGCCAAACTTCCCTGATCAATGTCCTTGACCTCCTCTTGTCCAATATCTGTGGGCTCAGTGGACTGGGTAGGAGTAGGCCTACTGGCTGTGTCCAGTGGAAATGCAGGGGGATGGCTGTACTCAACGTCTGTGTCAGATTCAACTTCTGCACCCTCATGACTGTGCCTCAATTTGGCCATCATCATCATCAAAGTCTGCTGATATACTGACATCAGGTGGCAAATGGCCCACATTCCAACTGCCATGATCATCTGTGATAAAAAGGAAGAAGCACAGTAATACATTAATACCTGTACTACTATACTGCAATATGTGCTAACAAACTAACAGTGCTGATACTATTACAGGCAGTACAGTAATACACACAGCAGGCCTGAGATCAAAATCACACACTACAATATTTCAAAAGAAACACACCTCACTGGAACAAGTAAAATCTCCAAGAAAACCACAGGTAACAGCCAGGTAGTTCAAAGCTTAATAAACGTATTTCACAATCACCAGTACACAGTAAGCGCTTTCATCCATAAAAGGACTACATCAGACTGAATAATGTGATAAAACATTGCAGCTTAAAAGCATTACTAAAACAACACGAGTTTTAATGATGATGTAACTTCATCCTTTTGAGATAAGCTACAAAATCAGATCTATCATTTAACCCAGGTGGATAGCATGCATTAAGCTTTACTTGCCATACATATTCTTTCCACCCGAGCTCCTCTTCAGCATCAAATCTATTATTAATATTTGCCACTTTATCCAATACAATGAATTTAAAATCAACTTTACATGCTAGGCTATTTTTATTATGCTTGCCAAGTGCATTTTTTTCATCTTTTATGACAACAGCATATTTATGCTCATATATTTGCCTCTTCAATTCTCTTGTTGTACGTCCTACATAAAATGAATTGTAGGACAAACAAAGTGATAAATAAACAATAAATCTAGATTTGCACCTATATCTTCCTTGTATCTTAATTAAATGCCCACCCACTGTTAATTCTTTGCTATCTGTCATTAAAAAATTACACATATTACAATTTAAACATTTGTACATACCTGGATTAGTAACCCTATTATTGGAAGGGGGGATTCAATTTTGCTTGAAACAAATTTTTAAAACTTTTTCCTTTTTTCTGTACAAATACTGACCTTTCTCCCATGACCCTAGAAATCTCTACATCTGACTTTAATAATTTCCAATTATTTGTAATAATATTTTTAATAGATGAAGTATCTACACTATTCTCTATCTGCAGAGACATACTAAAATCACTCTGTTCGGCATTAGAATTAGTAGCCATCTTTTGACTTCTTCTCATCAGATGGCTCTCTTTAAGGGCTTCTGTTACTACACTTTCTAAATGCCCTCTATTGACAACTTTATAACATAAGACCTCACTTTCCCTTCTAAAATCACTTTCATTATCTGTTAATATATCTATTTTTTTGAGCTGACTCTTATTCTTTGTCTTTCTCAGATGTAATTTATCATAATTCAAGAAGGCATTATTTTGTACCTTTTTCTTAAAAATGGAAGTACATAAACCCTCACCTTCCTTATAAATAATTAAATCTAAAAAATTGATACTATGTTTATCGTAAACTGACGTAAACTTCAAATATGAACATACTTCATTTAAATACTTCAAAAATGAGTTAATTCCATCACCTCTCCAAATGAAAAAAAACATTGTTGATAAAACTTTTATAAAACTTAATATTTTTCATAAAAATATTCTCATAAATATGAATTCTTTCCCATCCTTGCATAAAAATATTTGCATAACTAGGAGCCATGGCTGCACATATGGCTACACCATTAGTTTGCTTATATATCCTTTCACTAAATTCAAAAAAAATGACATGTTAGTGCAACTCCCGGCAGAGCCAGTTCTCATGGTCAGGGGTAACAATGGTGAACTGCCACTTCTACCATGCATGGCTCACACCTTTCCAGCAAGCCAAGATGTAGAGCGAGCACAGAGCTTGGCAGTGTTCATGCAGACACTCTGCAGTCCAGTTCTTTGATTCTGTTCTACCCATTTGCTTAAAAAATCTGGAGAGTAATCTGTGCCAGCTGGCATCACAGAAACCCTTAACCTTTGAGCACTCTCTGTGATTTTAAGCAGCAGTCAAAGTAGACATTATCCCACTGCAGCCTTTTTAATTTTAGCAAATCTTTCTCAAGCTGACCAAACATCTCAAAATAATTAAATGTCGCTGTTTGGACATTGTTGCTGATTTTTAATCCTTCAAAGGGGTTGGAAAGAGGTGCTGACCATTATATACTGTAATTCCCAATGATGAGGGAATGGAGACAGTTAGGCTTGAACTTATGAAGGCCAATAAACGTTCTCAAGGAATGGCTAGTCTTATAATGGAAATGCTTGATTTGATTTTGAGCTGTAATTTTTTTGAATTTAATGAAAGGATATATAAGCGAACTAATAGTGTAGCCATGGGTGCAGCCATGGCCCCTAGTTATGCAAATATCTTTATGCAAGGATGGGAAAGAATTCATATTTATGAGAGTATTTTTATTAAAAATATTAAGTTTTATAAATGTTTTATCGACAACGTTTTTTTCATTCAGAGAGGTGATGGAAGTAACTCATTTTTGAAGTATTTAAATGAAATATGTTCATATTTGAAGTTTACGTCAGTTTACGATAAACATGCCCTGGGATTCATGAAGCTTGCACCAGGCGCAGGTGTAGCACAGGTGGAATAACGCCAAATATGGCCGACAAGCAATTCAGGTATGATCCAATTCCACGTGCACTACCGGGGTACGCCAGAACTGCGCAGCCCTCGGCATAGGTATGCTAATCACCCCATGTGCAGTGTCGCACCATGCAAATGAAGGCATATAGTGATTCATGAAGTGGTGCAGGCATAGCATAAGCCCATGGAAATGTAAACCAAAAAACACGGTTTACATTTTCCCAAACAGAACATCGGAGCTATGGAAGTGGACCAGACTCATGTATTACAAAGTTAACATATGCCAATGGCTAAATACACAGCCAATGGCATAAGAAAAGATGCACAACACCTAAAAAACAACATTTAATGTCATGTTCACAGTAAGGCACAGTACAACTGCAGGGCATGTGTGCTCAAACAGGAAAACAAAGAAACTATATACAAATGTCATAAAATCGCAATTTAATACAAATCAGGATTTCACCATAATACGCAATGGTAGGCATGGTACACCACAACCAAGGTGCAAGGGTTACTAAGTGCCTGCAACAGAGTTTGGCGCGGTAACTATGAATTAGTAGTCAATGCCATGCAAATGAGGCAGGCAATACTGAATCGCAAACGTCCCGCCGGATGAAGGATGTACCATACGGCGCAGCGCTATAACACCGAGGAGTGGCTCAAAGAAGATACATGACATCAGCAGAGGGGTGTGCCACCGTAGCAGTAAGCACATTGGAGCAATGCAACTCTGGCCTGGCCATTGCTAAGCAAAGCTGCAGGACAGGTGTAGGGAGGAAGGTATAGAATCGTTTAGCTGAGAGCACATATGGTGCCTGAAAGTGCATGTGTACGGGGATGAAAACGTGCCCGAAACCCGGTAATCGGATGCACGAGCCATGAACAATAGCACAAACAGGAAGGTCAGGGGAAGAAAAGAAGGAAATGCTGAAGTAAGGTAATTGGAGTACTATTGAGCAATTAACACCAATCAACTCACGGCGGTCAATCGACGGCAGCTGACAAGTCTGCTTGCAGAAACCTGCAAAACAGGATAGGGGAGGCATTGGATTGCAAAGAAAGGAGGGGTTGGCATTGGATTGCAAAGATAGGAGATCTGTCATAGCAGAGCAAAGCAAACCAACAGTAGACCGGCAATAGAACACATTACGCAAGATAAGCCAGTTCTAGGAAAGTACAAATGAAAGCAGGCTGCTGGATGCATGCCAGAAAATTGTAGGTGGAACGTGCAGAAATGTAAAGGGAAGGTCAAGAGGTAATCCATGGCAGTCAAATGTAAATCAACACCAAAGGCACCACAATAGTAGTTCCGGTAGTAAAACACATAAGATACCCTGTAGCTACGATCATACATACACACCCTATGACATCATCGGTGTTCACAGCACAATAGTATAAAGTGTGAAAGCACCCCACACACACCTGTGTATTCCCAAACACTGCACCATAGGTGTAAACACACGGGGAACTTTTAAAATGTACATGTTGGGAGCTGCCATAGCTGTGATTCATCAGCATGTGTTAGAGACTGACGGTGTTGTGGAGGATGATGCCGACAACCACCGCAGGCCCTGGAGGAGGAGAAGAGTGTTCAGACCAAGGGTAACCTACTAGGGGCTACATGATCTGGAGATAGTAGAGCTTTACAGGGTGGACAGGGACATCTTACAGCAAATAGTGGAGCTGTGCCGGCCACGCCTGAGAACCAGAAACAACAGAGGGGAACCCATCCCAGTGGACACGAAGGTATGTGTAAGCTTGCGAATACTAGCCACAGGTACCTTTCAAAGGCCAACTGGAGATATAATGGGGATCTCACAGGCATCAGCATCCAGGGTACTACACCAGTTCCTGGATGCCATGTTACCACATGCCA
Organism: Protopterus annectens; assembly: GCF_019279795.1. Classification (NCBI taxonomy): domain Eukaryota; kingdom Metazoa; phylum Chordata; order Ceratodontiformes; family Protopteridae; genus Protopterus; species Protopterus annectens. The sequence continues at coordinate 1,433,858,845 of NC_056731.1, read as the reverse complement.
ATGAGCATATATACTTCCCCCGAACTCAGGAGGAGTTGGCCAGCAATATGCGTCACTTCCACTGTGTGGCACACTACCCGGAGGTACTGGGTGCGATAGACTGCACGCACATACATATCAAGTCACCACCCAGTGAGCATGGTAGGCACTACATAAACCGCAAGGGATTCCATTCCATTAACTGCCAGGTCGTGTGCAATGCCCAGGGCATTATCATGGATGTGTGTGCTGGCAGCCCTAGAAGCTACCATGACTCCCATATCTGGCATGCCTCACAGCTGTATCAGGTATTTGTCAGGGGGGGACATCCCACATGGCCACCTTGTGGGGGATGCTGGCTATGCACTGGAGCCGTGGATGATGACTCCCATCAGAAATGCACACACGCCCATGCAAGAACGCCATAATGAGGCACACGCACAAACCAGAATCATCATAGCATGTGTTCGGGATGCTGAAATCACAGTTCCGGTGCTTGGACACATCTGGTGGAGCCTTGCAGTACTCTCCAGGCACGTGTGCCCGCATCTTCATAGTATGTGCCATGCTACATAATATGATCCTGCGGAAACAGCTGCAGCAGGGACAAAATGGTGAAGGCCCTCATAGCCCACCACAATTGCCAAGGCCAACACAGGCACAGAGGGATTCAGACCACGAACACACTGTGCCAGCCCCAGTAGGCAGACGGAGGCATGCCCAATATGCCTACACCTTGGCAAAGAGGGAACGTATAGCACATACTCTGACAGTGTAGGCCCCTACGGACTGACACACCTCTCCACCTGCACACACAGTAAAATGGATGGCACACAAACACGACCACCTGTAAATTGTAATGTATAGGTGGCCCACTGTGTGAATCCTACATAGGCAGCCCTCAAACATTGTACACACAACAGCTATTGGAACACGGAATGTCAACACCTGAACAGTACATGCGCCTATCAGCATATGTTGGTGCTGTGTGTAAAGGTTCCCAGGTACATCGGTAGGTACACGCCCAATTGTCAGAGGCCATACACCAAACGGGGCAAACAGTGTCCGCTGTCGCCACAACATTGTGTAACCAACTGTCGCTTAGTGGAGCAGAGGCAATCATGGGAGCACATGTGTGTAAGCACTGTTCTGCACACACTCAGCACGGATTCCCTGCTGCGTTAATGAGGGGCTCCACATAATGTAATCATGTATGTTGTGTCAAGGCATGGGGTGTACCCATGAAAGGTATTCATCACCCCAGCATGCTCCACCTATGGTCGTTTGAAGGTGTAGCACAGTATTGTGTGTGGCTCACTGTGATATACATACCCAATGCCAGAGCACATCCAGTAAACATCACATGGACATACCATTAACTGGACTCATCAATATGTAAACTAACTGAGTTACCCATGTGAGTGCAGTATGGAGTCACAGCCGTAGTATACTCCACATACAAAACGACATAACACGTGTACAAATCCCAGATGTCCAAGTGTTAAATGCAGTGACCATCGTGCATGTTCCCAGTCCCACGTCCTGCAAGGGATGTAACGTAATCCCGAAGGCACGAGTAATGCATGTCAGATGCAGGTCATCAGATCATGTTTAGCACACATTAGCGGGAATATGCGTTGCCCACTGCTGGTAAGCGACGTTTAAATATGACTATACGGATATGCGCGAAACAGGGTTAAGCTTCTCCGAATATCGCACAGATCATAGTCAATGATGTACAGAACAGGTGAAACCAGCATTATTCACTCCTGTACTAATAGCGCCTGCTCTGAAGGGTAAAACGACCACTGCCAGGAGTAAAACACGCAATCATGTATACAATCACCTAACACTATTGCTAGCCAAGATGTACCTACGGTAGGGTTGCCACCTCTTCAAATGACCAATGTGGGACATACGTCAGATGTCTGCAGGCCAACACATACACCTGGCCAGTACAAAAATCAGAACTTCACTGTTTTGCCTAGATAAAAGCTTATTCTTGTAATGTTTTAGTTACTTATTCTGTTTCTTATAACATATAGTTGGTTCAGATACAGAATAACTGTTTTATGCAACTATTACATAAACTATAGGAAATAAGTTTGTCCTAAAATCTCAGGACATTTGCCATGTTTACAAATATTTTGCAGGACACAACTGCCCAAAGAGGGACTGTCCCTCGCAAAGTGGGACAACTGGAAACCCTAACCTACGGCAGGTGTGTAATGTGACAGGTACAGACACAAACGTGCGGAGTCCAGGAAACAGTATACACTGACAAGTACACAATGAAAGGTGTAGCTTGCCTGTCACTTTCCCTGTCAGATATATATATATATATATATATATATATATATATATATATATATATATATATATATATATATATATATATATACACACACACACATATATACACATATATATAATACAGATAGAAAGGGCGATAGAGTGATATATGTTGATATATATGGATTCACCGATATCTGCAAATATATAGATAGGTCAATGACATTCATAACACCTTGGAGGTACAAATAAATAGGATACCGCCAACTATGGAATGTGTAACATACCGACACGCATAACCACGAGGCTGAAAGACCGAAACAACAAAGTATCTGAACAGTAGAACCGCGAGTAATAGTATGACGATATGAAGGGACATTTAGTTACCGCTGCCGGTGTTACGGTCCACGTAGGTACTGTGTTCAACTGTGTTTGTGAGTGCCGTAGTCTGTGTATGTGTGCTGAGGGTGCCGTGTGCATTTCCATGTGACTGTAATGTGAGTGTGTGTGTGTCCGCATCGTGTGTCTGTTAGTGCCAACTCGGAGGTTGATCATTACGATAGGTGAGGGTATAGCTAGCCGTAGGCATACGGTTACCACCTGTTCCACATTAGAAGGGACAGCCCCTCCCTGGGCAGGTGTGTCCTGACATAAAATATTACAAAAGGCAACTGTCCGAGATTGTAGGACATTATTATGTCCCATATATTATGTAATAGTTGCATGAAATAGTTACACCTGTATGTAAGAAACGTAAATGTTACATGCAATATGATAAGGTGCCAAAGTCCCACAACAATAGGTATGTACTGAGGATAAAAGTATGTGCTATCCTGTGTACTGACCATGGCTATGTGTCGTCCTGTAACCACCACTGTGTGTCCCGCAAGTGTCCAACAATGGCCATATGAAAAGGTGGCAACCCATGGCAAAGAGGTTCTGTCGCCAACACAACTGCAATGACTGCAAATATCTGGGACAGAAATACATGGGATAGCTGTCATTTAGAAATATCCCTTTACATATCACTGCAATTCCGGAGGTATGGAAGTATCAACCTCACCTGCATACTATATAGAAACCAATTAACAATGGCCCAATGTAAAATCCTGTAACATAAGTCTACTAACTGATAGCTCTTTAATTAGGGAAGGAGCCCACATACACATATATATGGAATATATAGAAATGCAAGCCCCACAAACCTTTATAGGCTACGTACACCCACCGACATCCCCCACACTAGAAACTATAGCAATACAGACTGTAATTACAGCACAAATATCCAGTCAGTCAATTACATCTGCAGAACCATTAACATACCTTGTGAGAGACACAATTAAAGGTGCCATGCAAAATTGTAGCCATTGTATAATGGAAAAAACGGCGATGTTACAGGTTTTGTTTACAATAGTCCGTTATCAGACGGTTGGGATGACAGGTACACACACATGTTGAACCACATACTCTAGCTGTCACACACAATCCACAGGGGACATGAATCCAAAGTATACTTGTCTCTACACATAGCAGTTGCAATTACACACAACAAAACACAATACAGGCCGTCTCCCCGAAGGTAGGGCAAATGGGCAACACCCAAGTGGAGAATTCAATTATACCCCACTGTTGCCATGTAATTGGAAAATGGAGTAGCTGCACAGCTGATGTGCAAGTAATTAGTCACTCAGGAACACCAATTTGCAGCAGGAAACCACATGTTACAGGTATCGACATATATAAGGATGACTTGCCAGACATTCAAACCGTATGCTCATACCATATAACTGTTTAAACAGTGTAAGAGAAATAGAGACGAAAGTCTGGAATGATAACAAGGTATGTAGAACACTCGATATGTAAGTGTATGTATAGCATGTTTTGTATTAATTATTTAGTGTATGTATGGCCTGGTTTACATTAATTAAAAGTGTCCGCAATGCATAAAGTGGGAAAAGGTATTTATGTAGTGATGTCTTGCTGAGCATACTAACGCTTGTAGAAATTGTGCGTCCAGCAGTGGGCCACAAGGTAAACATCACAGACACCACAAGGGATGCTACATGAGGGCTTTAAACAGAACAATTCCATACAACCCGCCGGCAGTGGTAGGGTATGTCCAACAAGTACGTGCCATAGCAGGGGATAGTATATGTTGATATACTGTCACAGTAGGCATGTGTATGGGCATATAATGACAATGACATGTCTAAGGTGTTCCCGCTGTGCAAGTAGGCTTTGCATTATGGGATACTATGTAAAATATGTGTAATGTATAGTATTGTAGGTAGATATGTCAGATATGCTACACAGCATAACAGGCATATCATGCATACCAAATGTATTGTCTATTGGCATGTACAATAACAGGATACATATGGCTTGTAGTCATGGGACATTGTAATAGCATGATAGCTAATCTAAATGGAAGGGCTACCAAGTAACCATGCACAAAGGATATGTAATAGCTTCACAGGTTCATAGTGGGGTACTATGCAGTCTGGCAAGTCTATGTGTAAGCACAACTAGAGTGTTCACACCAGTGGCACCTCTCTAGGGTAGTGCCCTGTGAACAGCAGACCCATGTGTTACCTGCACCTCTGCACAGTACAGCCACTGCAGTGATCCCTGGTGTACATGTGTCTCCCATCCACCAAGTGAGGTATCACATGAACAGTGCTACTGAGTGTTCTTGCGTGATGTACATAGGAATCATGTTCCAAAGCATGGTGAGTGTCCGGTTTGGGAATGCAACCCTCAAGCACATTCCACTCATCATTGCGTGTGTGCACATATCCATGAGCATGTTGCTCACAGTGGCTTTTGCTTATGTCGCATATGTGGAGTATATCCATTAATATTGTTGTGGACATGGGCCCTGTCAGTTCAGCAGAGGTCACCCCTGAGTATGTAGTATGCAAATGTGTACAGATGTGATGTCCGTAGTTCAGCCGCATACTTTAACTGTCAGAGCTCAATAAACGTCATGGTGTGTTAATGTTGTGGTATGTAAAGCTGTAGCTGTTGTGTAAGGTGCACCCTAAATGGGGTGTTGTACCCTTGAATGTGTGTAGAAGTCTGGAGTTCAGAGGTACAATGGGTGCCTATGTACTAGCTACACACCCAGTACAGATAATTGTGGCCACGTAGAAGGATATCCACACCACAGTGGCAATATGGTAATCACAAGAGTGGGTGTGACATACATGTGTACTACGAACATGTACAATGTGACATGTATGTAGGGGACTACCACCAATGTCATAGTCAGTGGGTGAATGGTGTAATGCAAAGGTGATGTTCATGCACATTGTGTCATGCTGCTTGAGGCCATGATATTCATATCAGGTATCCGTCACAGTGACACCCGTATGGATGGAGTCAGTATCAGCTGGTGGATCAATCATGGTGCTTTGTATGCAGGGGTTTGTAAAGCTAGGCAGGGAAAGTCCCTCTGTGCTAGCCTGTACCTCAGGGAAGCATATACCGAACATGAGGGGCCCTATGACTGAGGACTGTGGTATGCCAAGTGTAACTGAAATGCAGTAGGTATTATGGTATGCTACCCTCATTGTGTGTGTCCTGTCCGTGAGCCACGTTGCATAACATCCTGAGACATAGGGTACGATGTGCAGGTGGATGTGTATGTTGTCAATACCAGAATGGAGAACGGTGCTGAAAGGCAATGAGAGGACAATGTAGGCTGGGTGGACCCCCGTACCATCATCAACTACCCTGGTAACTGTATGAAAGGAGTCCACCAGGTGTAGGAGCCATGCTCTGGCCCTAACAAGTCCAACCTGGGTGGCATCAAAGGACCGGAGCCCAACAATGTCTCTGTGAATGACGTCCATGATGATGTACCCCATAGCTGTGGAGAACAGTCCAGTCAGGTGTGTAGGACAATAGTCCCATTCGTGTATTGTGGCGCCACCTGTGTGGAGTGTGATAACTGTTGCTGTGTGCCATTCAGGGGCCACAATGTCTGATACAAGGCTATTACTGAATATGGTGGCCTAGTGGGGAGACATGTTGTTCAGAGGTTTGTGGACATCACAGCCTGGGATTTTGGAAGGTGACATGGGGCCAGTGTCCTAGGACATATAAAGTGCAGGTTAGTACTGTGTAGGTGTGACCGCAGGGACACCACAATGTTCCTGCATGGATTGTGGCCCTGTAGTGAGTGAGAGGGTGTAATGTTAGCATTGAATCCATCTGCCAGCATGTTGACAACATCACCTGGTTCTGTAATGTTCCTGAGTGACTGTTGTATGTGAGAGCAGATGTGGGTATTGCCATTGACTACTGACATACCACCATAATGCCTTGTGGTACACCCTGGAATGTGTCACAGTAATGTTTACATAGCCAGTTTTGGAGTATGTGATGAGGGATCCTGTGGCCCTACCGAGGCTGACCAGTGAGCTACCCCACCCATGGGATTGTACACCACTGTGCAACAGCCTCCACCTGTTGTTGTAAATTATGTCCATGGAACTTGACCCCCAGAGTGGCGTCTGTTGTCTGGTGGGTACCATCATGGCTCTGTGTGGAACAGCATGATCCATGCAGTCGTGTATGTGCTCATGAAGTGCACTGGGGTATGTTTCAGCATTTGTATGTGCATTGTCCATCTGCACAGGTGTCATGACGTTAACTACTGCTGTCATAAGACATCTGTAGTAGGTGTTGTAGTACTCATTTACTTTGCATGCCATGAAGGGTGTTGTGCCGGGATGTGGCTAACAAGGGTGATTAGCATATGTTCAGAATCCACCAATGAGGAGATAACCCCAGGTGTGGAACACCAGTCACATGTTGGTAGTGTTCATGTCAAGGATAATGTTGGTCTTGGAGGTGGTGTGTACGGGTTGATCCAGTCGAGTGTAGGTTATGACTCACAGACAGCATTGTCCTAATGTGTCAGTACATGAGTGGCTATCCCAGTAAAGTGTGGGGTAGTGTCAGTATCACATCGTAGTAGCTGTCTGAGCCCTACTGTCCAGTACACCAACAAATGAGGTCTGGTAACCGTGGGGTATGTTGTTGAATCCGTAGCTTGTTACAATGTGTATAGCGGGTATGGACACAGTTAGTTGCACGTGGAGCACCTCTGATGCATTGTGCTAAGTAACTAGCCAGGATGTATGTACAACATAGTGGAATATGGGAACACCTCAGCCATGGGTGTGCTGGTCCAGGTACGTGCCTGAAAGGTATGGTTTGTCTATGACCTGTCATTGCAGGTGTGCTCTGCAGAGCCTAGATGCAGGTCCCAGTCACTGCAGAGATATTGAAGTGGTGCATTATAATGTGTGCCTTGCCTGCGTGCATCACAGAGGAAGATGTCAAGCATTGTGTCACATGACCCCATGTTTTGCTTGCCAGTTCCCATTCGGCTGGTGACTGTTATTGGAAACTGTGCAAGACAGGCAGTATAGAAGCAGCAAGAGCCTTACGTGTGATCTGTACTCCCAGGGCTGACAGGTGCAGGTCATCTGTGCCAAAGCATCGTGTTGTTTGACCAGGTCAGTCAAAGCGGACAAATACCAGATGCCTGTGGAATGACAGCAGAAGCATAGGCAACTGTTGAAGTGACACAGTCAGTCGTTGTACAATGGTATCAGGTCTGGGTGAATGCATAATGCTCCCCAGGGCTTGGCCCACACCTTCAGAGCTGCAAGACTGGTGAGCTATTGCATGTCCCTGCACACATAGTCTGTGAAGTTGCATCTCAGGGCAGTCACACTAACATGGAGAATGACAGTCACATCATACCTGGTGAGGTGTGGCATGGGTGCATAGGTTATGTTGCTGAAACAGTTACCCGACAGCAAGATGTAAGCAACTATCACCTTGTGTAGCATGCTGAGTGGAACAGCAGTGTGACCGCCTACAGAGTCACCTATGACTGGTGTGTTGTGTATGTTATAACACCCTATTGGCTGTATGTGATGGGCACACATGAGCCTGTGGGCAATAAGTTGGTGATGTTGTGTTCGGTGATGGGGGCTGCCTTTGGTGCCTACACAGAGTATGGAGAGGTACTGCACAAGTTGTCCTCGTATGTGTGGCCTGTGGTGGAGATCATGTGAGACTATGTGATGAGTGGGGTGTGTTGCAAATGTTACACATCCCCACATGACTGTCAGGTGCAGTCAGAGTTGGTGACAGCATTACCCCCAGCAGGGCTGCATATGTGCATCCCCCACAGGCTGTAGTGTTGTATGTTGGGAGGTGAGCATTGACTGTGTACATGAGACAATTGCTCTATTGCCACATGTACAACATATCCATCATATAGACAGGCAATAGCACTGGTACGTGACAGTTGGACATGCCTGTATATACAACCATGTCTCACAGGATATGTGAGTTACGTGTGTACAACAGCTGTTGTACTGTAAGCAAGCTGGAAATGTGAGGACAGACAGTGTACCTGTGAGAAATGGTGTGGAATGGGTGCTATATTAATCAGTAGCTCATGACATGCTCACAAGTTCTGAACAAGTGCTGAGCATGAACATACAATACAGATAGGATGTTGGATAATATCAACCCACAAGTGGTGACAACAGTCATAATTGGTGGCACCGCACTATAACCCTGCTGAGTATGGTCTGCATGTCCATGAACCATTATCAATGTAGATGTTAGCAGTACAGATGTACAAGACAGTACGGATGTTTGATTACAAATACCTTTGTATGTCACAGGAGTGTTGTACCAGTTGCCTGTTGACAGACTCACAACTACAAAAGGTGCCAGAGTGACATGTGCATATCACACCACTGCCAGCTACAGTAAAACAGGGTTAATGTGTTGTACTCCACCCTCATTGTAGCCCATACCACACATACAAATGTCAGGCATCTGTGTATGTAAGGATGTGAATGGCCATGACCTATGAGCAATAGCTGTGTCAGTGTTGTGAACAACATACAGAATGGGCTGTGTAGGTGAGGTGTGTGACATATGTGCACATTTTGATGGATGATATCAGCATTGTCACTGCTAGGTGAACATCCCTGCACCCATTAACTACCACCTAGGCTGTGGTCAACATTATGGACACTGTGAAAGGGTTGGTGCTGTGCAGTACACCTCCCTGACTTGGTGATGTCTCCAGGCCACTTAGGTAGTCATACGAGGCACCCATGTCATGACAGGGTGCCATCCATGAGCACGGAGATCTTTGGACAGGCATACACAGCACTTGGGTGACCAATATTGGATCACATATCACCTTTAAGGGGTAATGGCCATGCGTGGATGGGCGATTCCAGCCTTCTCAATCCTCACCTCCACTATGCAGCATGCTGTCTACCTTGCATAAAGACATTTGCTACACTATGATGATGGACATGCTACATGTCCATATCCTGATCTGAAAAACATACGTCATGGACAGCCACCGTCCTAATACTAGGATTGCCACATGCTGGACAGATCCCTGTGCCATACATGTGATATACTCCAGCCATACCATGCAACCCTGTCCATCAAAGCTGCACATGTCATCCCTGTCATACATGGTGTGATGGCCGCATGGTAGATGTAGTATCAACTGTCTGGATCAGTAATGTGGCATAATGGCTGTCGGATACAGCTAGGAAACCTTGCCCGTACATGCTATAGTTGATAATCATCCCTGCGAATGACGTCCGACTAGCCATTGTCCCATGTCTATCACATGTGCAACACAGGCGATCTGTGGCAGGATGTTGAACAGCTGTACAGGGCTGTGCAGATGCATATGGCAAAACACATGCATGTACAGGTTTCCATGCATATAAGTGCACTGTCGCTGCTCAAGTCCATTAAGGCTGTGTCTGTGTTGATATGTGACATATACACAGCATTACCATGAACACATCCAGGCATGTGCAGATAGGTAAGAACACCAGTGCGGGCAAACAGACATGCCCACATCAAGACAGCATTCACATGGAGTATGAACACTGTAATGAGGTGCGACACATATATGGTGATGATATCCAATGCATAACGGGTGTTACATGTGTGTGACACAAACATGTCAGTCATGTCAGTGTCATGATGATTTGCAAAGATAACTGTGCAGATGTACTAGATGTCATAGAAATCTATGTGCAGCAGTATCTCTGTACAGCTCTGAAACTGTGACCTGTCACCATCATTATGTCTTACAGATAATGCCTCGTACACGCCTTCCAGCATACAGCAGCCAGGAGGATGATGTCCTCATCCCGTACCTCCATGAGAACTACGAGGTGTTGTTCAGCCATGTGCCACAGCATGCCCAGCAGCGGGATGACCTGTGGCAGGATCTTCGCAGGAGGGTGAACAATGTGGGTGGCCATAACTGCAACTACCAGCAGGTGCGCAGACACTGCATGGACTTGATACGACATGCAAAACAGCGTGCCACTGCAATCGCCAGGGAACAAAGTGGAACAAGTGGTGGGCCACCAATCCAGCCCCCACTCATACACACTGAGAAGCTACTGGCCAGTCTGGGGACACCCTCAGAGCAGCATCCACAAACACTAGCTGCCATCGTGGAGGTGGGTGTCTCCCAACCAGTGAGCCTGGAGTTTCCTGGTAAGTCAGTACTGCACATATGGCTACTATATCCCATTTACGTGCATGTGTCACTGTACATTATGTAATGTAACAACATATGCATGGTATGTGGACACACATGCTGCATACTACAGTATGCTACCCTGTGTATGCACACATGTGCATACTATATGCTATTGTACAGGCAAATGTGTTAACATACACAGTGCACCCTGTGGCTGTCATACAGTCATGGATAATGTTCATACTGCTGTGTCACCCCTATGCAGGTACCTCTGGCATGCCGCACAGACATGAGTCCGTTGCATGTGAGACTGTCATCAGTATCAGGCATGTTAAAGCATAGATCTATTCGCCATGTGGCCAGTTAACACTTGTACACTTGATGTTCGTTCCATTCATGATATACAGGTCATGTCACCCATCATTCACAAAGGCCACCCATGTGCAATATATACAAATGAAATGATACACCGACATGAAACCACAGTATTTGTCATTGCTACATGTGTGGTCAGCTGTGCATACAACAGTGGAGGTGTTCTACAATGGAGGCATATGTACTATACATTGGAACAACATGTGTGGTACGCAAACAGTACCACACAGTGAGCTGTGATATGGGCAGCCCACAGGAGTCATCATTGTGTTATATGCCCCTGCAATGGGTGCACACATTGCGATGTACCATCTGACATGTCCCAGACATGTAGTGTATTAGCTGCAATAATGTCACACTATTCCATAACCCATACCCCACATACTACACATACAACCTGTTGTCTGCATAGCCCTGTGGATGGTGACATATCTGACATCTATGGGTGTATGTCATATGGGACAACACAGACACGTGTGATAGATGGCCATCACACACATTTGTCCAACACATGTGCACACATGGCCAGGGGGGATGGCCAGAGATACGTAGCCACACAGTAGATGTCATGTGTATACACCCTGTTTCACATTGTCCACACATGTTCAATTATAGCCTTAGTTGACTGATTATACAGTCGATGTGGTACACTGGACATCCTAAAAGCCTGTGCACAGTCAGTGGAGGTGTCACTGACATCTACCATATAAGATGTGTTGAACATCACGCCTGTGTCATAGCATGACAGTAGTCACCTTTACAGCTTCCACAGACATTGACACCACATCAGGCCACAGATACTGTACATTTCCCTTGCTGCTGTAGGACATCACCGTTAGCTGTGCACCTCGTGTGTGTGGTACATCAATGTCATGTGGGACACGATGAATTGACAAGTCTGCTATGTGTGGACATGGTTGCCAGGCAGCTAAGACTCTGTAGTTGTTGTGCAGGGGTGTCATCTGTAGGTCCTCCAGTGCCCTGTCACATGACACAACATGGTTTGGTGTGTATACACCTCAGCATCATGGGTCACAATCCACAGTTATGTCATGGGCATGCATGCAGTTATGGCTATGCAATGTGTACATATTATGTACTGTATAGCAATATAAATGGCTCATGATGCCATGCAATGGCACAGTGTCTGTACTTCACATTGTAGAGCAATGTAGATGGCTCACACTACCCTTCCATGTACATGTACATTTGCTAAACATGCATTCTATCTGTAGGGCATACAGACAACACCACAATGTGATGCCCATTACGATGCTGTACATGTGTCAGGACACCATTGTGTCAGACATGTATGCATGTTAATGCACACGTCAGCAGATTACATGTCAAGGTCACGTCAGCCAGTGTACTGTTATCCTGTTCTGGTCCACATGGTGTATCACGAGGATGCATGCATACTACCATGATTGTGTGAACTGCATGGCTACTGATATGACACCTGCTTGCTGTAGTGTGCACCCCAGGGGGTATGCTTACTAGCACTATTAATGTCTGAGCTGCATGCCGTCTGCTGTATCACAGGCATGCTGCATGCCGTCTGTCAAATCACATGCATGGTGTGTGTCTGTGTGTGTCTGTGTGTGTGTGTGTGTATGTCTGTGTGTGTGTGTGTGTGTGTGTGTGTGTGTGTGTGTCTGTGTGCATGTGTGTGCGTGTGTGTGCTTGTGTGTGTGTGTGTCTATTGTAATTTAGAGGCTTTCTTTGCATTCACAGGTTATGTAGGTGCGTTACCCTCCTGCGGTCCATCTGATGTTAGTGTCCCCACAGATACTAGCAGTGATGAACATATGCATGAGGTACAGGCAGGGTTGTCAGGGGCTGAATCTGTGCCAATGGTTGCCATCCCAGCTATGTCCCCCTCTTCCCCGCACACAGTTCTGCTGCCAACACATACCGCATCACCAGTGGCCATAGAGGAAGGAGAGTCAGCATTTGTTAGCGTGGAACAGGAATGTGTGGTGGCTACAGAAGGTATGTCTCCACACCATGGTGTCAATGTAATGTCTGCAGATGTGCAACACAGGCATGTGGCCGGTGCTGCTCATAGGAGGACCTCTGGCAGACATGCACCTGCAGGACAGAGAGCAGCAGCTGGTATCACCAGACGCATGTTCCAGACTGTAATGGTGGCACAGGCATGTGCTGAACGGCAGAACAGAGAAGGGCAGAGCCTGCAGAGGGCTGCTATCCATACCATAAATGACAACATCCTGGCATTGGCAAATGCTCAACAGCAGATTGCTGATGTTCTGGACAGGCGATTGGGTGACATGGTCGGAATCCTTGACCATGGCATGGCAATCCGCGAGTGCGAGCTGTCTGTGCTGGAACATCTGGTAGCAGTGAGGCGTAGGCCATGTGGATGTAGGCCAGCTACACCACCTGGTGCAGGTCAACGTGAGTGTGCCACCTCACATGCCCACTCCCATAGTGCAGGTAGCAGTAGCAGTGCAGCTGGTGCTGCGCTGTCCACACCAGGACACAGCAGGCCACGTGGACATGGCCATGGATGTTCCCAGTGGGGACACTGTTCCAGTGGACATGTGTCATCGGACAGTAGCCAATCTGTACCTCCGTCTGGTAGTGCCCGTGCAACCCCTAGCAGGCACTGGTCAAGTGGCCGTGGCTGGACACAGTGAGCTGTACAACCTGGTCTGTACAATCTGGAGCTGTCAATAATACCCCTGTATAGGCCTCACAAAAGGCAGAACTGTGTGCACACATACACGCACACAGCAAACACATCTGTGGGGCACCACAACACCCACATGCATACTGAATAGACATGTCCAATCATATCACAGGCCCTTACCCACACACATGATGTCACCCATTGGTGCAGCCTATGCCCCTGGCAAACATTATCACCCTGTGCATATGATGAAGCCTGTGCCACATCCCTGTCATCCACACCATCGGTGCAGGGACATGCTCAAATGGTCTGATGCACAGGGTGAACAGAATAGTGAGAAGTGTATATTACATTAGTTGTGTATGACTAGTGAGGGAAGTGTATATTACATTAGTTGTGTAAGAATAGTGAGAGATGTGTATATTACATTAGTTGTGTACTGTTGACATGCACCAGACATACCATGTAGTACAGGTGTAGCATGCATTGTTATATATTCACAGTATGTGTCTCGGTAACAACAGTAACAGCATGTTGGTAATGATGCCCTGGTTCCCTCCTTATGGTCTACTTGCATGTGCCTACAGTCAGCAGTGTTTGCAGTCTCCCATGTGTAACTGTGGAGTGCTCATAGGCACGTATGGCAATCTCAGCATGCTATACGTAGCCTCAACCGGACTGCTGGAAAGTCTAACATACCACAGATGTTCACACATATACTGATCCAGCAGCATGTGTGCAGTTTAATAGGCTACAGTGGCTAGAGATGTGACATGCATACCAGGTCACATCACAGGTATGTTGACATGGTGCAGGGGTTGTACACAGTGGTCTGGCCAATGATAACGTTAGAGGCCACTTGATAGCATGAGGCCTCACTGTGTAGCAGTAATACCCTGTCACATTACAGGAACATGCCCACACTCACGGGGTCAACAACACTATAATGCACACCCCATAGTGTTGAGGTGAGGACACTTGCCTATGTGGTCATCACCCTCACAGTACTCTGCACCCACACGACGTGACACAGAGAAAGGACATGTATAGGTAGCCAGTACAGCTGAGACCGATGGCATCAACAGGGTAGTAGACTGCATCACCATGAGGGGTTAGGGATCCTGTGTGCTCTGTATGGTAGAATACACCCTCACTCCATGCACCAGACAGCCATACATACACACACACACACACACACACACACACACACACACACACACACACACACACACACTGTGGAGACCACAAATGTCATACACATATGGATAGCTGATGTGTATGATACACACACCACACCTGCCTACGTCATGCTTTCCACACTGCAGTATGTACAGATGTCTACAACAGTGTGCAGGGGTGTGTAAAAATTGGGGTGTATTCCTCACCATATGTGGCATATATGGTCACACATGCAAACACACATGGCAGTACTGTGAATGATACACCTGCTATATGATGATACGTCTGACAGACATGCAGCAGTATTGGCTGCATTATGTGTACCAACGCTATGTCCAGCAATTGTGCTGCTATATGCACATGGGACGATGTAAGTGTTACAGGTGTCAAGTGACGTACAGTAGGTAACACCCGACCGCTGTGTAAGTTTTATGTCTTCACCATCAAGTAACAGTAACATAGCGTACTGTTTGCACATGTAATGGTAGGATGGCGTGTGACACACTTGTGAGCCGTCCCTGGCAAACGTCCATCTACACAGGTGGATCACCACTTTATGTACACACATCCATCCATACCTGATGTACATCCTACCTTACTATCAGTATGTCACCATATACAGGTGTCAATGATAGGGCTGCATTGCAACTACATGTTGTAGTTAGGCACAGATGAGTTACTTACATCAGCTACTGCACATGCATGGTAGCTGCATGCACACTACAGTTCGTACATGTGAGTTGGTCCTACATGCCTGTCATGTAGCCATGTTTGTATGCATTGCAGTTGGCGGACATGTGTGTTGACATACATAACACATGGACTGTTGTATGATATGATGGGTGTCATGGGTAACTACTACAGAGGGAATGTGTCCTCGGTCAACATTGCTACCTCATGTACTGTTAGCATTCAACAGCCATGGACCCACCTTCCATTTGCATGCGTATGATTGCTGTAGCCACTTGTCTGCATGGAGGACAGCAAAAGCTATGCTATGTACATATGTGTTGTGTGTGTGGTCCATGCACATATCCACTGCAATTACATGTATGACATATCCAAACATGTGTGTTCATTGGTGTACAGCGACAGTCATCTGTCACAGCTGTGTAAGACCCAGGGCCCCTGGTATGTGTAGAGCTAACCTGGTTATGTACAGTGGTATCATTGCAATGCATAACACATGATGGAACCCTATCAGAACATGTGTAGTCTGCACAGTTGCTGTACACCTATGTACAGTCCACTGGTCATGAGTCAAATGGTGTTGTGTTGATGTATGGCTGTGTATTGCTGGTCCAACGACATGGTGATGTCTGAGGGCTACATTGTAGACTGCGGTGTGTACCTCTTTGATCTGCACCTGAGACATCTGTGATGGCTCCTGAGTGTGTACTGGTCAATACATGTGAGTGGCCTTCATGTACGTGGGGACAGTAATACCATACTGTGCCCTTCCATGTTTAGTATCCGTGTGCATGCAAGACGGCCCTTTGCAACTGCTAAGTGTATGAGCATGCCCAGTACGACGTTGTGTAGTTGGATACACAGTTCATTCCAAACTGCACTCTTACGTGTTTAGAATCCATGTGCATGCAAGATGGCCCTTTGCAACTGCTAAGTGTGTGAGCATGCCCAGTACGCCATTGTGTAGTTGGACACACAGTACATTCCAAACTGCGACTTACGTGTTTAGAATCCGTGTGCATGCAAGATGGCCCTTTGTAACTGCTAAGTGTGTGAGCATGCCCAGTACACCGTTGTGTAGTTGGACACACAGTACATTCCAAACTGCTCCCTTATGTGTTTAGAATCCGTGTGCATGCAAGACGGCCCTTTGCAACTGCTAAGTGTGTGAGCATGCCCAGTACTCCGTTGTGTAGTTGGACATACAGTACATTCCAAACTGCACCCTTATATGTTTAGAATCCGTGTGCATGCAAGACGGTCCTTTGCAACTGCTGTGTGAGCATGCCCAGTACGCCGTTGTGTAGTTGGACACACAGTACATTCCAAACTGCGCCCTTACATGTTTAGAATCCGTGTGCATGCAAGACGGCCCTTTTCAACTGCTAAGTGTGTGAGCATGCCCAGTACACCGTTGTGTAGATGGACACACAGTACATTCCAAACGGACGTGTGATACTAAGCATGTGGGCATGGCCAGTGACACCTTGTGCCGGTGATGTGCCTCTGTGTATGGGCATGGCCATTGACATTCTGTATAGCGATGGTGGACATCCAGGCAACAGATGTCCATTTCCAACATCACAATGGATGCCTACATTGAACACACTGGTTGACTGTCTTGCAGGGTGTACTGTCTGTGGCACGTCCCATATCTATGTAGTGTTGTTGTAGTGGTCCGTAGATATTTAGTTGCCCCAATCACACCACTGCCCTGTGTTTGTCTACGTCTACCTTGGGACAGTAATATGCTTTCAGACTGCTCACTCTCTATACATTCCCTATCAGCATCCTTGCCATTGCGGATGATGTCACCCACCTAGAAGTATGCCTCTGGGAGTGCTGTGTTCAG
Source organism: Protopterus annectens (assembly GCF_019279795.1). Lineage (NCBI taxonomy): Eukaryota > Metazoa > Chordata > Ceratodontiformes > Protopteridae > Protopterus > Protopterus annectens. The sequence continues at coordinate 1,433,841,256 of NC_056731.1, read as the reverse complement.
TAATCTCGGTAGCGCGTTCTGTAAATGCGTAATGCTGTAGTGTGATAAGGTAGTTAGGTGTATGTTCGACTCCCAGCCCTGCCAAGTGTGTGCCTCTGTGTGTGTGTGTGTTTCCAGCTGCCTGAGGACACAGTAATGCTTTTAGATGCCTCACACCACATACATTCCCTATCAGCGTCTTTGCCTTTGTGGATGATGTCACCCACCTAGAAGTATGCCTCTGGGAGTGCTGTGTTGAATAATCTCAGTAGCGTGTTCTGTAAATGCGTATTGCTGTAGTGTAATAAGGTAGTTAGGTGTATGTTCGACTCCCAGCCCTGCCAAGTGTGTACCTCTGTGTGTGTGTGTGTGTGTGTGTGTGCGTGTTTCCAGCTGCCTGGGTTCACGGTAATGCTTTTAGATGCCTCACACCACATACATTCCCTATCGGCATCTTTGCCTTTGCGGATGATGTCATCCACCTAGAAGTATGCCTCTGGGAGCGCTGTGTTCAGTAATCTTGGTAGCATGTTCTGTAAATACGTAATGCTGTAGTGTAATAAGGTAGTTAGGTCTGTGTTCTAATCCCAATCCTGCCACATGTATGTGTGTGTGTGCTTCCCTCTGCATGACAACAGTACATTGATTTTACACTATTCACTCTCCATAGAATCCATACAGCGTCTTTGCCTTTGATGCTGATGCCAGCAATCTAGACGTATGCCTGTGTGAATGCTGTGATCTAGTAATCACGATAGCGTGTTCTGTACATGCGTAATGCTGTAGTGTGATAAGGTAGTTAGGTCTGTGTTCTGATCCCAACCCTGCCAAGTTTGTGTGTGTATATATATATATATATATATATATATATATATATATATATATATATATATATATATATATATATATATATATATATATATAAAATGTAGATAGATATAGATATGTATGTGGATATTAGCACTATTGAATGTGCTGCATTATCTGTACGTGATCACCTTTGATGTATGTAAATCTGCTATGGCTCTGTGATAGTTCACATACTGTGTGCTGTAGTGATCCTGGGTTATAGTTGTGTAGTGACCAGTTATTTTGTTGCTGGGTATTACAAGGGACATTGAAAACAATGATAGTACAGCACCTTTAAATGGTCGTGTGCACATCTCAGCAACAGTCAGCAGTGGTTATTACTTTGGAGGATGAGTATGGCTCATATAACTATGTATTAACTGACAATACTATGCAAACAGGTTAACATTACTTACTCCCGTTTATCCACATGTTGTGATACAGATCCCAAGAATGTATGTGTATACATTGACAGGTGCAGGATTGGAATATTGTTGAATGCATGGAGGGGTGTCCATGGCCAGTAATGGTGATCTGTACAGCCTGGTAGGTATGGTCTGTGACTATCCCACAACCTCCTGTATATGGCTGACACATGCTTAAACTGTGTATATGCACACACACATAAAACAAACAGCTAGGCCAACACATACACACACACATTGCATTAACATTGGGCCATGCAAACACTGTTTTCCCTCACACACACACACACACACACACACACACACACACACACACACACACACACACACACACTTACATATTGATTGGATGGCTCAATGACAGGCTCTGGAAAAGAAACACCATACCCTGTGCATATGATGACACCTGTGCCACCACCTGTAATGTGTAACATTGATGCAGGAACAGACTAACATGGTGCTGATGCACAGGGTGGCTTTATAGCACTGTATTAATGTTAACATGTTGTTAACACAAAGTGTGATATCCTTCTAGGTGTATGTAAGCAGGCATGATGCATTGCAGCTATCACCATCAATGTAGTATAGTTTACAGCACTGTTAATTCTGAAGATTTATTATCCATCCATGTGCCATTTGACTGACGTGTGTAGTATTGGCAACATGTGTTTCAGAGTGTGCAGTACATGTGTGATGTGTGTAGTACAGATTTATACATGCTTACAAATGCATACACTGGCTTACATGACATTACACAGGCTTCAACATTCTTACACTAGCTTACTCATTCTTCAACGTGCGCACACGGGCTGACACATGTGCACACATGCTTACTTGGGCTTACAGGTGCGCACAGGCACGAACACACTGTAAGCAGGTTTGCAAGAAACTTCAGTGATATCCATGGCGTACACCGTCAGTTTCCTGAGTTTACCTAGGATAAATCATAACACGCCTCTTCCACTGATGAGTAACTGACAGCAAACATGTGACACACTGCTCTGATAATATTACAGTGTTTTATACATACACACTCATGATGTCACCTATCTTCTACTCTGATAGTCCCCTTAACCTACTCTTACACTGTAGTGGCTTGGCCCATATGGCATGACAAATTGTGATTCACTATCCTCAGCCTCAATTGCATCGGATTGCCTACTAATGCTTGGTTACATCTCTGACAGAGCGCTTCCACACATAGCAACCAGTACTCAGTAGCCATATTGTCTTCAGCTTGCATTCACCTGCATGGCGAAATAACTTTTAACTAAAAATTACAATTTCTATGTATATTTTAAATATTTTTCTTGTTTTAAAAGCGCAGTGCATTTTCGCACCGCTACGCTACGCTTAAACACCGGAGATCGGGGGAGGACAAATAGAGTTTTATTAATTTCCAATGGAAAAAAATGCCACTGGCCTTATATTTGGCCATTGGCATGCTTCTTCAACTAAATTCATCCTTTATTTGCAGCTGACATTGCTCTGTTTAGCTACTTGCAGAACGTAACTCAGTTAACATCCGAGTACATTTCTGCACATAACTCTACTCTTGCACGGACAGCTTACTGTTTCATGTATCGCAGATTTACATCATTTGCATAGCTTTTACCTACAAATGGGGTAATTTGCATATCCTAACATTGTCCGTGCAACGTTCATTTTAGGGGCTGTCTTACACGCCCCTACAGGATATTGCTGAATAGCTCGGCAGACATCTTGCCTTGCTCTACTCTTACTCTACTCGTACATGCCGGCCAAGGCTCCATGACTCCTGGCCTAAGCTTTGCTGTGTGCTAATATGTCTATTTGTGGAGTATGTATGGCTGTAGGTATGTTTTGACCTGCTATGTCTGACATTTCTACAGAGCATCTCCCACTTTCATCATTTGTAAAGGTGACATCCCTATAGGTACTATATATACAGCTGTGACATTTGACAAGTCAACAAATACCTGCAGTCAATACTAAACTGACTACTTCAGTGGTTTTCATACCTTCAGATTTTTCTTGTAGTAGTATAGTCGATAATATTGTTTCCTATAACATGTATCTGTTTCTGATACAAGATATATCATTTTATTACACCACTACACACAAGAAGAAATCACAGGCCAGATGCCATTACATTCCTTTTGCAGGACACACCCACCCAGAGTGTTGTGTTCCTCACAAAAGCCAACAGGTGCTAATCAAAACATATTATGCTATCATCTACCTTATGTGTTCGCCAGTATTTGCGCATTCTGTCAGTGGCAGAACTCACATTCGAGTGTGGGAAACTGAAAACTGTATCGGGGACACTGCATAACACCCTGAGGGACACATTTATTTTGTTTCTATTAACCTTCCACATTGACTATCATAGGGCATAAGTATTCATTCACATTTATCGAGGTACATGCTTTTGACTTATACATGTTTTGTCATTTGTCATCACATCTTTCTTCACACCTGTCCATCTGATATCACTAGTTTTGTACGTTTATTTAGGACAGGGTTACCTTCATACCTCTCAACTGTACACATTGTGGGTAAATGTCCCGAACTTAGACTTATAATTTTGTTCCTTTTTTCATAATATTGTGCCTTTCTGGTAAATTAGTGGCAAGTCATTAAGGACTGTGAGGTTAGATAATAATGACAGACATTAGTATTTTATAATTAATAACCCTCAAAGCATTCATACTAATGAATTATCCATTATTCTATCAACGTTCTAACTTTGTCAGAGGAATATTTAAAATAGTCCCTATTTGTACTTATTTTAATATGCCTTTGTCCAGATGTTTTATTCTGAAAGGTTGAGAGGTATGGTTACCATCTTATTCGTACGCATGTACATCCATGATAATCGCTTACATGACAAGTCCCTACGTCTTCCCCCAATGGTTTACACAATATCAAGTAGATGGGCTCTTCATTTTTGGAAGATATAGGTGTGTGCTATACCCACATTGGAATATTAATCACTCCCATGGGGTGGACCTAATAAATCTGTGCCAACCAACACCTAGGCACGTAGGCCCATTATTGCATACCCATGATTCCCATACCTGACACCCCTCCACAGTAGTCATAAGACATATTTAATGTGAGCGATAATAAAGTATGAAGACACTTCTAAGCACTATCCACTCTCCGCGTATAGGGACATATGTCATACATTCTGTCAACCCATGTGTTATTACCCTTGCACAAGCTACTGTTGCATGTACAGCTATATTGTAGCTGTGGATGTGACTTTCTTTGCTTTGATCATTACAGGACGGTGCCTGTAGTGGACCATTTTTTGGGGTCCTGCAAAGGACACCTATATCCATGGTTAAAGAGTAGAACTTGCAGGTTTGGCGCACTGGTACTTTCCGGGTAATGGTTTGGAAAGCAGCAGTGTATTTACCTTTCTTGCATGTCTGTATGTCTATCCATAATAGCTATGATGTAACCTATTTATGTACATGTGTTATATCTACAAGGACATATGTTTATATGTTTGTTATGTATATATCAATTAATGTATTGTGTGTATAGATATATATAATATATATATATATATATATATATATATATATATATATATATATATATATATACATATATATGTCTGTACATTCTTTATTTCATATATTTATTTAGTTTAAGTCTGTGGATATATAGCTATGCACAAATATATATATATATATATATATATATATATATATATATATATATATATATATATATCCATATATAGATATATAAATAAATGTGTAGAAAACAGCATTCATTTGCTATGCTGAGAGCGGATTACACACACGCAGGCACACTTGCATATCCTTATTGTGGGTTACGTATGTTTACTAAGTATTTGTGCTTACGTGGGCTTTATTAATTGTGACGGTACCAGTAAAATATCTGTAATCCGGTTAACGGACATAAGCGAAACACACGTTCATCTTTACATATTTAAATGTCTTTACAGCACAGACGCATTCATTACACTTTAAACTTATATGTGCTGTAGTCGTAGTTGATCCGGGACTGCATTCACATTGGCTGGATGCTGTAACTACTATATTATTGGTGTTCTGACTCATTTATATGCATACCCATAGTACATAGCTACATTAACATACACCTCACCGCTTCACTTACAACACAGGCATCCATTCTCCTGCTGGGAAAAACGCGGTACTACATATTACATATTCCCTATTCCCTATTGCTCTGGACCCAAACTGCATATTTAATCACTCCAAGGATATGCAGAACTCCAAGGCTTATAGTCCTGGCACATACAAGTCTTTGATTGTCAGGGTGTTCATGTGGTGATCTGGGTTTAGGCTTGTCTGCCTGGTGAACGGAACTGCCCTGACAGAGTTCAAATGTCAGACAAAGCACATGGACAGAATTTGTCCATTTTATAGATTTTTACCTGTGTTTACAGACACAGGTGTTTCTGCACCTGTCATCAGCTTTTTATGTTGGCAATACATAATATGGGTGGGGGTGGTTACAATACATAATCCATGGTGAGGGGTGTTCCCATTCACATTTGACTATTTCCTGTATGCATTCATACGAGGATTATTATTTTGGACATGAATTAACTACAGGTATGCAGTAGTACAGTAAACAAATGTGAAGGTTTGTTACTGTAAATATGTACGGACCTCTATAATACACTGTTGTTTTCTGGCAAATCAGTAGCTAATCATTAAAGACTGAAGTCAGAACATAATGACAGACAGTTGAGTTTCAGACTTCATACTCTTCAGGAAATTAATGCCAATGTACAAACTGTTATTCTATCAACTTTCTAAGTTTCTAAGAGCAATCTTTACAAATTGTCCCTACTTTTGGGCCTTTGTCCTACATTTATTCACGGCTTTGTCCAGATATCTTACTCTCAGAGGTTGACAGGTATGGTCGGTCACACCTACACACACAGTAATTGTCCTTCACACAGTAGATCAGGGTTATCCTGTTTACGTCAGTGCCTTCATCACCCTTATACCATTTGCCACTATGCGAATGTGTGCAATATATTCTCCCACTTATTCGTGTCAGGACACGTGCATCACGGGCAGGTGTTTGATACTGGGTAGTAGGTTATGCATGACCACTTAGGGCTGGACAGTGTCATGCACCTCTAATGCACATTCCAACTTCTGTCCAGATATCTACAGGACTGGACTTCGTGTCTTCCATTCTAATGTTTATACAGGTTACGTATCCCATGAGGGATATCCAAAAATTGGACCGATCCACAACAAGAGGAATACCGAACATCTTTTTGGAGTTATGAAAATGTGCTGAGGTCTTTACATACAAGGGATACATAGTGTGCAATCCTGCAACCGCATAGGGTGACACTACCTACTACATATGCGTAGTGGGCACTATGTGTAGCTGTGGCTGCACCAAACCAGTAGGCCAAGTACGGCTGGATTTGGTGGACGTTCAGGTACGGGAGCAGTACCCCCGACCATTTTAAAATTGATGAACCTCCTGACTATTTTTGTAAAACACCATCCCTGTACCTCTGGCTGTCACTTGCTATTTTTTTTACAGAAAATGATTTGTGATTTAGGAAGGAATTTATTTTCTGAATCAGGATGCAATCACTGCCAAAAGACTATAGGTGTGAACTGGTCGATTGACTCCATATTGAGGCAGCTAATATTGTTGATGTGCAGCAAGTTTTGAAATGATGGAATGATAAGTGGTCTTTGCCTCCTGATGAGAATGATTGTACTAGATCATTGAGTCATATTTCCGATGTCAATTGTCCTGAGTGCAAAGTGCAATATATGATTTTGATAATAAAATGCAGAGAATGCCACAGGTTTGTAGACCCGAATTATGTCTAAGATGCTGGAGGGTACAGATTTAGCATTTGCAGATAACTTTACAAACCTATAGCTGTCCTTGCTCAATTTTCTGTAAGATATCAAGTATGGAAAGAAACAAGGGTTCTTCAAAATCTGTCGTGAGTAAAGATGTTTTTGGTAGATTGGTCCTGACTGAGACTGTGAAGACTGCATAAAAAGCTGTTCTGTGAGAACCTGCTTCTGGGTAAGTTGGTTATTCAAAAAGAAAGACATAGAGCATGAAAAAGGTGTACTACTTATAAGGATACAGTTCAACATGTTCACCAAAATTTATTTTAAGGCGAGCATTCCATTATGATAAGTATTTAAACTTTTATATACATATTTTTTAACATCTTTGAATACGATGGCTCTTGTTAGTTCTATTTATCTAACTACACACAATATGTACGTTAGATTTGAGAATTCAAATGTTTATATGTTTCTTTCATAACATTGAACAACATGTTAAGTACTTCAGTTTTTAAAATAAGGTTTAAAGCACGTAGCACTTTAAATTTAAAATCTATTAAAGGTTTCTTAATGGTTTAATTTTTTAATTTCTTAATTGAAGCTGTGATATAAGCAAACCCGTTACGCTTGTGGTTCATCTTGAAAAAGCCTGTCATAGTACGGGTGAAAGCGCTTGATTTATACTTGTTTTCTGTTCGTGCAGTTCGTTGATTTTGTCATATAATAAAGCAATTTATTCACACAACGTTGAAGATTTTGTGGATTCCCATTGTGAAGAGTTCATTGGTTTGCATCAGTGCACTTGCTTCTCTTTCTTGGACTTTTTGGGACTAAGTTCATTTTATAATATACTGTAGACTAGATGGTCCTGGAAGAAGTTAAGCAAGAGGAAAGTCAACATCATCACAATTAACAGTGACACAGGGGGTAATACATACCCCTTTATATGCACATTAAAATAATGTGGCTGACAACACCAATATAAGCCCCCCAGAAAAGACATGGGACACAGAATTAACTTATTCATTTCAGTTGTTTTACTATATAACAGCATTCAACTTTCCAGATAACAAAGCCTAACTGGAAGCTCCTCCTGGGACGTGCTTGCTGTCTTGAAAGGTGCTGTGCACACACCTAGTACATGCTGTCCTGCTCTCTCCTGGGAGCTGTCTGGGTCTCTGATATTGGCTAGGAACTGTTCATTGAGAGTTAGTGGTGGTTCCCTAGCAAGCCGTTCCCCAGCAGGCATTTAGTCACAAGCACTACAGCTGCTTGCCTCCATGCATTTATCATGTCAGTGTCCTGTGGCAAACCTGTTCATATGTTCTGCCATGGAGGCCCACAACATTGAGATCCTACACAATCTGCTGCCACAATTGCACCCTGTGTGCCATATCTCCCCACCTCTTTTACAGGAGAAATGTACCATGTTGCTGAAACCAGTCCACAATAATTTGATTTTCTGCATCAGTGTAGGGGTGTCCATGGAATGACATACCCGAGTGGCATACTTGTAGGTGTCCTAAAAAACAAAAGACGTATAATACACATAAGTATCACATAACTACAAAATAACTGGCTCCAGATAAAACAGAAAAGGTAGTCAGTCAGTATTACCCACTGTAGAAACATAAAACAGTCTACAGATGTGAAATACTAACAACAGCAGGATGCAAAATAATGACAGCAACAAGAGCAATATATCCTTGTTTGTGCCATAACAGTAACTTATCTTTGCTTCCCCAACAAAAGTATAGGAAGATTATCCATTTTGCTAACAAAACATCTTTAAAATGTTAAAAATACTAGCAAAGGATATCTCCCTGAAAAATGTGTACATATTTATCACACTGCGTTCCATTTTCATGTACTGGCAATCAAGTGTAGCTCCGAAATGGCAGAGAAACATGCCTATGCCATCAGTACACTTTTAACTAATGCATACAGATAAAAGTGTAAAAGCTTTTGCTTTACATTATTCTTAAATACATTCCAGCATATGCAGTACGTAGATGACAAAATGGGAACATATCTGCTGAAGTTCAATACTCCTCTTTACATATATAGCCTAAAGAAAAAGCATTTTGCTGTCCTCCAAACATATATACCTCTCTTCACCATCAGTTTGGCTAGCTAAAGTGTTGCCTTTTTATACAGTATAGATTATTAATGGACTGCATCTGTCTGTGTCAGTGTTTCATATATACTAATTACAGCATAAGCAGCTGAATAGCTTGCTAATCAACCAATCCATCATGGTTGAGCTATTCAACAAGTTATAAAGCATCCATGTAGACTTCATGCTGGTTTGTCCTGCAGATTTCAACACTTTTGGAACACAGACATGGAAAGTCTACACAGACAGAATGTTAGGGGTTGCTGCTGCTTTAATCCATTTGTATGTGCTAGAGGATGAAGCAAATGCTGCTGCTGCCACCAATAAGCCTAGGCCAAAACAGAGAAGAGTTTTCAGGACATGTATAACTTATCACAACCTGCATGACATGGATATTGTAGAGCACTACAGGCTGCACAGGGGCACACTACTGGAACTCTGTGACCTCTGCCACTCTCAGCTCAGAGCCAGAGCCAACCAAGGTGAACTTATCCCAGTGAAAACTAAGGTATGTGTAGCTCTTAGAATCTTAGCTAGAGGTACCATTCAGAGACTAACATGGGACATACTGGGGGTGTCACAGGCATCAGCATCCAGGATCCACCACAAGTTCCTGGATGCTATGCTCCAACATAACATTTCCCTGTAGTACTGAGGACAGGGCCAGGAGTATGCAACAGTTCTACTGGATAACCCACTACCCTGAAGTACTGGTTGCCATAGATTGCACTCATGTAGAAATTAAGGCACTACCTGTGGAAGAAGGTAGGCTCTAGATTAAGAAAGAGCTACCACTCAATCAACTGCTAAGTTGTGTGTAATGCCAAGGGAATTTTCTTGAACATGTGTTCTGGCAACCCTGGCAGTTACCACACTCAAATATCTGGCACACCTCCCAGCTGTACCAGATGTTTTCTAGGGGGGATATCTCACATGGTCATTTACTGGGAGATGCAGGATATGCACTGGAATTGGGGTTGATGACACCCATCAGAAATGCACACACACACACACACACACACACACACACACACACACACACACACACACACACACACACACACACACACAGAAGAATGCCAAAATGAGGCATAAATCAAACAAATATCATACACATGTATTTCTGCTGCTGAAGTCACAGCTCTGGTACCTAGATGCATCTGGGCGAGCCCTGCAGTACAATCCATGGACATGTACAGAAATCTTCACAGTATGTGCAATGCTACACAACATAATCCTGAAGAAACAGCTGAAGCAAGATCATAAGTGTCAAGAGGAACACATCCCCCCACCAATGCCAAGGTCACCACAGCCACAAGCAGATGAGGAGTCAGAGGAGTATTTACCAGCTGCTGTGTGTATAAACAGAGATAGTCATGATCATTATGCCCTTACATTGGCTAAGAAACAACATATAGCACACTCACTCACTCACCACCTAGGGTCCAAAACCTTCCCCCTACTCACATATATACAGTAACATTGATGCAAGACAACTCACACAACCTTTACCTACCCATGTATTGACTGTGTACTAATTGCATCAGATGGACTCAGCCCTGACAAAAGGAGTGTTAACTGCACCATTTATAAGGTAAGTCCTGAACCTGGAGTGTATTGCTTAATAATGTTATGGCATATCCTTGGATTTCATCACTTAGTACAGTAAGCAAGTAAAAGGTGGAAGATTTGTATAGAAATAACTTTAACATGTGACAGCACAGACTTATTTGCCTTATATGTGTCCATTAGTAAGTAATAGGCCTCTGGCATCATAGCCATACCTCTCAAAAGTACTGGTGATCACTGCATTGCCTAAGTTTAGTACCATCCGTTTGTAATAGAAAAATCATTAAAGAGAGACGTTAAGGAAGTAATGATACAGATTGCACTTTCTGACTTCACAACCATCACAAGATCAAACAATAGGCAGGATGCAAAACAAGGAGAGTAACAAGAGCAACATATCCTTGTTTGTGCCATGGCAGTAACTCACCTTCAACCCCCCCAAAAAGTCCATTCTTGTTTGTGCCATAATAGTAACTTAACTTTGTCACACCCCTCAAAAGATCAGTGTGGCCTTTTATGAGCCTAAACAGTAGCTCACCTTTGCTCCCCCCCCACCAAAAGAGCATTATGTGTGTGTTTGTGCCATCCAACCTGCCCTTCAGTTGTTGGCAAGTGCATATCATATTATTCCCAGTTAATATCCTCACAGATTTTAAGGCCAATGATATAGAATGGCTTACAAACTGCATGTCTCAGTGTACTGGTCAGATAACTGATGAATGACCAAGAAACAGAAAAAGGTAAGAAAGAGCTGTATATTTGCGAGCAATAATCACAACAGGTAAATGCACAAATAACAATTTGTGGTTTGATATCAATGTACATTCTGTTGTAGTTGGTTATTTGAAGAATGACTTCAGTTATTTGCTGCAAAGCTGTTTCTGTGACAAAGAGGGATAAGGTACCCATCTTGTTTTCTAAAGCTGCATTAGAGTGAGAGTTGAAATCCAAACCTATGTAGATATATCTCATGTGTACTAACATTTTCTACTGTGTATGCCATAGATTGCTTTTCCTCATTTCAGCTATTTCTACCTTTTTTTCTTTTCTTTCTTTCTTTCTTTTTTATTTTTTTATTTTTTGGCCACTGTTTACACAATGTGCCACTTAGTGCAAACACAAGAACCAGAGAAAAAGAATGACAGGCTTGGCTGTGCTTATCGCATTTGCACGAAGCACTGCGGCGCATAAAATGGATAAGTGCACCACACAGAAAGTAGACAGCCAAAATAAAATCACAGATACATTCAGTTAATGCTATTGCCTGTGGCACTAGGTATGAGTGTAAGGCTGGAGTACAGATGGTCTTGGGTTTTAGTACAGGCTGTGTAACTTTTTTTTCACTGTTGTGACTTTGAAGTTTATAGCAATGAACTGAAACATGAGCAGCTGTTGTTTCAACTCTCTTGTGACAACAGCTGCTAGTGTAGGACTGACATGCACATGGGTCCTGGGTTCAAATATTCAATGCATTTTTACTGTTGTTCGACTTCCCATTATAGTCACTCTCATGTATAACACTTGAAATAGTGTACATGATATTAATTATATGTATAAGGGCTGAGACACTAATATTGTGTCAGTTTATTTATTTATTTATTTATGTATTATCACATTTATTATCAAATGTATGACTGTGAGTCTACTTTACATAACTGAAATTTCACATCATCAAAGACCATATAATCGAGCAGAGAACTCCAAAAATTCACATAAATGAATGACACAAAGCCGAACTGTTTCCCAGGGTAAGAAACCACTGGGCCAAGAATTCACAGAGAGCACACCGCACCATCTACAACCTACCCAAGAAGGGGGCTTGCCCCCCCACACCTCCAATGTAGAGGCTGTGCCCCCAAATCCCCAACTAACTAAATATGCCAATTCCTGGATCACACTACAGTATGAAACAGGGTAAATGTCTCATTGCTGCTCCAGTGGTTACTTACCCTGTGAAACAGTTCAGCTTTGTGATCATTCATTCATGTGAAATTTCTGCTCTGATCTTCGGTTGTGTGAAATTTTGGGTATGTAAAGTAGACCCATGACTCTGGCTATACTGTGTAGTGTATTCCTGTAATTATATTTCTACTCTCTGGACTGCCATGACCTTCACATTTGTCAAACACGCATACAAAACTGCCTGTACATCAAATAACCTTGAAATTGCATTGCTTGCCACAGATGTGCAATGCTACACATTGCTCAACAGTGCACACTCCCAAACACTGTGTTTGCATGGTGGTGAGCAGTGTGCAACATTTTCAAACAGTGTGCACACTCCCAGTAAACATGATTACTGGAACTGGTGGGAAACCATCATTCTCCATTGCTTTTAATCTGTGGTAGACATGGCAGGCATTCTTAGAGAGGGTATGAGATGTAGGACTCAGAGATCAGGTGTCTAGGATTTCGGGATTTTTGTTGGACACCTAGTGAAACACCTTTGTGCCAGGTTGCAGCATGGAGGCTATTCTGGTTTCCAGTATAAGTCAGAGGCTTGGATAGTTTGGCCTGGTCTGTAACCAGTGTCACTGGTATCCCCTGCACTGACAACCAATGCAGATATCACTACAATGACCGCCAGAGGAGGAAGAGGGGTACCCTTGATGCTTGGTTCAAAGAATTTAGGATGGAAAACATCCCACAGATGTTTCAGTATCAGCTAGAGAGACTACTTGTAAGGCTTAAAACCTGAATATAGGCAGGACTGGTATTCATAATAGTATTCTGTTCTGTTCTTTTTTCCACAGCTGCCATGGAAAGGGAGTGCAATGTTAGGACCCATGGTGCTAGATTGGTGAGGATGAGGGAGACATGTGGTATGTATGCAGCAGAAGAGTAGTATTATTGTAGCATTAAAAGCTAAAGATAGTTTGTTTGGTATTTTATACATTCGTATCAAACTAAGCATGCATCTCAACTGTAAAAGCCAGTATGCATTCATTAGTCTGTAGCACAAACCAAGAGCACACTATTAAACTTTAGTCAGAGATAGCGGGTTCAAATACCACACTTCCTCACTATATAATACTATTAATTATTCAATTATATGTAACTTAAAGTTTTAAAGTAAGCATTCTATACAAGTGGCACACATGGCCTGCTGTTAACTGTAACATATATAATTGGAACAAGCATATATGTAATATGTGCATGTATAAAGAAGTACTTACTGCAGTCTGAAGTATCGTGTGCATCTGTTAGGAGCTAGTAATTTTAAAAGTAATAGTTATCTGTTAGAGGATGGTAGTATTAAGAGTAAAGGTTAAGATATTGTAGTCAAATAATTGTATTAATGCTTTATATGTTGCATATAAAGGTAATAATCTTATCTCCTTTTTTTCTCTCACCCCAACCCTTATCTTTCTCTTTTTTATTGTTGTTGTTCTTCTTTTATATTATTACGTGAGTTCAAAATGTGTCCATGTCATCCATGTGTATCACATTGCAAAATGCTCCACAGCATAGCAGGGTAAGCCTGCCCCACAGGATCCAACTGCCCCCACTCCACCTGCCCTGACACCATTGCCCATCATGTCTGGGAGCTAACCTGGCAGTACCACTGCTTCTGCCCCTGTATTACCTCCCTCCTCTGGTAGTTCTTTCCTGGAAGATAGTCCAGTGGTTCCCTCTGGGAGCAGTAGCAGAGGTCATGAGTTTATCACCCATCCTGACCTGTGAGGAATGATGCATAGGGTTGTGTGTCGCACTGTTGGTGCATACCTATGTCAGATGGAAGGGCTGCTCTCCCTCATTTTACATAGGACCAGGAGGAAGAGAAGGAGACATTGAGCACTCCAGCCATTGGTGGAGTAAAGTGACAGGGATGACAGTTTAGCGGATGGGAACTCAATTCTCATTGTCACCCAGCTTAACGAGCATGGGTCCTGGATGTCCTCACCCTCACCCTTCCATGATGTCCACCGACCTCTTATATCCATGACCGACTCTGTGTCTTGTTTGTGTTGTCTGTCTGCAATTGCTTCCTCACCTACCCAACTTAACAGACCCAGGCATACCTATGTCCCTTTCCCAACATTCCTCTCTCTCTCTCTCTCTCTCTCTCTCTCTCTCTCAATTAAAAAAAAAATCATCCCATACATAGCTCTCCATTTGGGTCTATATTATATCATCGAACGCTTAAAAAAGCGAACGCTGATTGATCAACCTAATTTAAGCGAAAGCTTACAATCTCGAACTGTCAGATCAGCGATTTTTTCCCAGGGAAAAAATTGCTGATCCAAAACACATACACACAACACAAGCACACCAAACAAACAGAAATCCACACACATACACCTAAAATCTGATACCTAACCCTACACTAAACTATGCACACACCACTAACTACCCACTTACCTTAACCCAAACCCTAACCCTAAGGTCCGTCACTATCGCACACTCACCTCACCCGCTCCCTAACCCTAACTCACTTAAATCCACCCTAACCCTCATGTCCACTCAATCGCACACACACCTAACCCGAGCCCTAACCCTAACTCACCTAAATCACCCTAACACTCACATCCACACACTCGGACACTTACCTGAATCTGACCGGTAACTTTCCACCATAACACTGAAAATACCGAAGCAACAGAATTGGACAACCAAATTCTTTCCCTAGGAAAAAATTTGAGTTTCTGCTGCTTCAATATTTTGCAGTTTTGCAAAAATAAGTTAGATCAATCAGCGTTTGCTTTTTTAAGCATTCGAGGATATAATATAGACCCCCTCCATTTTGCACATGTGTCTTATGGACACTCTATGGAGGTGACAGTACAAATTTAGCCAATATTCTGCACATATTATCATTTTTTACTGTTGAAGAAATGGATAGCTATGGTTCTTTCCTATCTCCCTACTGCACATGTCTGTATTGCTTTCCATTTGTTCTTCCCTCTGCTTGCTCCCCATTTTACCACCGTCCTATATTCACATTTCTTTTCTTTAATGCATTATTGGATGATGGTGTGCATCATGCACCAAGGCGCAGCAATGGTAATACAAAAGTAATTAAAAGTGTTAGAGATTCAGTTATATTCGAATAGACAGTAATTACCTATGAACCAGTACCACTTGGCCTCGAAAATGAAAGTATCACTACATTATTTACATTAACACATGCTGCTACAGAGTTAGTTAAGTAGCAGGTGTATTCCAGAGGCTCAATACTGTCAGACATTAGCATTCCCATTTTACCGCTGTCCTGCCTTCCTCGTTTCTTTTCTTTAAAGCATTATTGTATGATGATGCACACCAATGGGCAGCAGCAGTAAAGCAAAAGTAGTTATTAGTATTATATACAGCTGTATTCAAACGTAGTACCATCTGGATCCAAAAAGGAATGTATCACTGCATTAATATGTACTGCCACAAAGTCAGTTAAATAGCAGGTATATTCCACAGACTCAATACTAACTGTCATACTTTAGCAATGCTGCAATTGGAATGGTTACATGACATTCCCTTATTTTGCTAATCATTCTTAATGTGTCCCTTTTGTACAATGCACAATGTGACACAAAGAAGTTAAGCACAGCCAAACCTTCCATTCATTCCTCCATTGCTCATCATTGCACTAAACACCTCATCATGCAAACAATAGCCAAAAAAAAAAATAAAAAAATGACAAAGAAAATGCAACTTATACAGAAATGAAGAGGAGTTTGGATGTTGATGAAGCAGAACCTGTAAATTGTGTGCTGCTTACTTGCATTTCCAACCCTGACAGATGTACATGTAACACTCTGTAAGTCTAACCTTATACATCCACCTGAAAGAAGCATTCACAGTTGCCATCTACTAAACACAAACACTGAGGGAGTGCCTGCACTATGTTTACATGTGCTATATGGAGCGAATGATTTGGGATTCAGCATTTCTAATGAGTTCAAACCTCATTTGCAGCTTCACCATACTGACAGCCCTGAATCTACACCAGACAGCAACTGTGTAGCTAGAGGAACCTGAAATGGATCTGAATTGTTTATGTGTTGAACACAGGAGAGATGATATTACTTTGGGATATATCTGGACAGAGGAGTATTGATTTTTAAATGATATGCCTGCATTTCAGCAGCTACATATTGCATATGCGGACACATAACTATGAATAGTCTAATATTTTTATATATATTTTGATTAGTACACATTTTTATACTTTTATTGGTCTGCATTACTTATAAGTATACTGTTCATCTGGGGTGGGGGTGCAATGCTACATTTCTGTTAGCCACAAAAAAAAGGATTATGTTACTATTATTAATCCCCTTTTTTTTGCATCCAGCCTATATCTAATGCTGTCACATGTTAAGGTCAGTTCTGTACAAATCTCACACATTTTACTTTATATTCTGTCTGTCTAGACTCCTTTCCATTGCTGATTTCCAAAGGTTTTGGAATTTGCAGGGAAAGCTTACATGGATTCTACATGGTTGCTTTATAGCTTGTTGAACAGCTCCAATGTGTTGGATTTTTGATTAGCATGCAAATCAGCCGCTTATGTTGTAATTTGCATGCCACAATGTTTACTTTGTTTGTGTGGGGCTGGGTGCCTTTACTTGGTGCTTACTGAATGTAAAAGTTTCTGCACCCGTGTGTACATATTGCTGTGATGTGCACCCGGTGGAAAATTACCATGTAGGTTATATTGAATCTCCCTGATTATCTGTGTTATTAAAGAACAACAACATCAGGATTCTGTTATTAAATGCTCAACTCCTTTGTCCTTTTAATCCCTATTTAAAGTCCCTGCTATGAATAAACAACAATACAGCTTTTAAAATATTTTAAATTGACTGTTTCTCTCCACTAGAGCAGTACCTTACAGTACTGCGGTGGTTTCACTTTCAAAAATCTTTTATCCTGCTTTGGAAAAGCTTGCTGCAGTCTCCAGTTCATTGATGGCATCAAGGCCAATGAATACAGGTAGTTTTCTGGCTAATTCCCTCCCAAAACTGACATCACCATGACTGTCCTAAAAACCCACCTATGATGGGATGTCACAGTTCCCTGGTCCTTTCCCTACCCATACAAAAAGTAAAGGCTAGAACAAGAAAACTGTACATGAGTCAAATCTCCTCCTGCAAATCACAGCAGGTAACAGCTTAAATTACTCTTAGCACTTTGACAGTTAGGGAAGTTAGGTGTGAAGTAGGATGGGAGATGAGTCAAAGTAGTTACAATTCAGGCTTCACAAAAGACTGCAATTAAGCCATTCTAAAAAGAAGCGGCAGTAATAAGCACTTTGAATGTCTGTTTTGTGGCATTTGCACTGTTTGTCTTTTAAGTAGTCATTGAATGGCATGAAATGTTACTTAAAACTAATTGACTGAAAGACAGTAGGGTATGCATGTAAAAATCAATGTAGTGACATAACTTTAGAAAGAAAGAAACCAAGAAAAATGAAAACCAGACTTGTAAATCCAAAATCGGCACACAGAGCTGGAACCAGTACTGATATGTCAGCAAACAATCTTTATTAAATACACGGTTAGCACTTTCATCTAGTATAACTCACCAGACTTCATCAGACAATGTAAAGAATCACAACCCTTCTTAAAATACTCTTCCCAATTAATACATCTACCAGTAAAGTAGCAAACTCAGTTAAGTATTTCATTACATCACAGATAAAACTTTTAAAGCGATACTTTCCGTTTTTACTTCATTATATTTCATCTAACCTTCAACATAAAAAATAAAAACATTTTGTCAGTTACTAAAGTGTTAATGCCATAACTGTAAGAATATATATATAAATACATACATAGATATATGAACATATAAATATATATATACATATATAAATACATATATAAAATAAGTATTGAAATGTAAAATTTATATATAATTCAATAACTTTTGTTTCTAAAATTCGATGAACTTTACACATTGGACAATATTATAAATAGTCATACAGTCTAAATAACACCTATAATACAACCCTGTTACTTATTACCTTGTGTTTAAAAATATTAAAAAAATATATATAAACTTTAAAAACTTTTTTTGAAAAACATGGTACATTTATAACAATAGATGTCAGGGATCTCTATAGTTGTATCCCACATAATATAGGACTTGTATGGTTTTCTGATTATTTATTTGAGGAATTTGGCTTAGAACAAAGTACTAATAACGCCTACACCCAATTGATAGAAATTGTTTTAAAGAACAACTATTTATATTTTGATGGGCACCACTTCAAGCAAATGGAAGGTGTAGCAATGGGGTCCCCTTGTGGACCCTTATTTGCTAATGTAATGATGGCCTATTGGGAAAAGTAATTTCTTTTTAAGTCTTCTTTTTTTGCTCATATCAAGTTGTACCTGCAATATTTGGATGATTTATTTGTGGCATGGACTGGACCAAGGGATGAAATTATAAATTTTATTACATATTTAAATGAAAGTACAAGTTTTCTTAAGTTCATGGCTAATAGTGATACGTATGAAATTTCCTATTTAGATGTATTGATTACTAGAAGTGGGGACGGGTGTATTAAATCTACTATATTTAGAAAACCCACATATTCAAACACTATGTTACATTTTTCTAGTAGCCACGCAGAACATGTAAAATGTGGCATAGTAAAAGGACAATTAGTCTGTGCTGCTCGCATGAACATATTATTTGAAGATTTTTGGAGGGAATGCGACCTTATGGGTAAAATGTTTTTAGATAGAGGGTACGCAGCACGTTTAGTGTATAATATACAGCAAGAGGTAATTAACGAAAGGAAAAGAGGCATATATAAACCTATCTTAAATGGAATTGAACAAAGAAATATTGCACAAACAACCTTTGCTCCAACATCAGTAATAAATAACATTTCTGTTTTTGGAGGTGAAACTGGAGAAATTATAGGGGCCCTAGATGAAGTAGAAGATTCCCATAATAACATTATTAAAAGAGGTTTTTGTCCTTCTGTCCTTTTGTTTGTACATATTCAAAAGATAGTTACATTATACAAGATGTAACAAAGAAAAATTGGACTATTCTTATGCAAGAAAAAACTATGTTTGATACAGTTGGCCCATTCCCTGACATTGTCTTAGAAAATGTAACAACTTGAAAAGTTTATTGGAAAGGTCTAAAGAAAGTGGGCAAGAAGGACATATGTCTCCCTGTGGGTTTTACCAACAATGTAAACATGTTATGAAAGCTTCAACTGCAAAAATAGGAGGGAAAGTGATAAATGTTAAGGGAAAATACAGCTGCTATACACATGGAGTAGTTTATGCTAGCATCTGTAGTCAATGTAGTGCATTTTATATAGGTAAAACACAGAGAAAATTAAGTCAAAGAATATATAAACATACATACGAGATAAAACAAAAGGAAGAAAAAAATGCATTATATAAACATGTTAAGGAAAACCCAAACCACAGTTTTTACTTTGTGGTACTACAACAGGAAAAGAGTGAAACAACGGTGGTCCTTGGAAACTTTTTTTAGAGGACAGAGAGACCTGGTGGCAATTATATTTAAATTCTCACTTACCACCAGGGTTAAATTATACTATATCTATAACAAGTAGGTTGAAGTTAAAAACCTTTGACAGATAGAGTCCATGAATTCATTAGTTTTTAAAGTTTTTAAAATTTATATATATATTTTTAATATTTTTAAACACAAGGTAATAAGTAACAGGGTTGTAGTATAGGTGTTATTTTGATTGTATGACTATTTATAATATTGTCCAATGTGTAAAGTTCATTGAATTTTAGAAACAAAACTTATTGAATTATATATAAATTTTACATTTCAATACTTATTTTATATATGTATTCATATATGTATATATATATTTATATGTTCATATATCTATGTATGTATTTATATATTCTTATATGTATTCTTACAGTTATGGCAGTAACACTTTAGTAATTGACAAAATGTTTTTATTTTTTATGTTTAAGGTTAGATGATGAAATACAATGAAGTAAAAACTGAAAGTATCGCTTTAAAAGTTTTATCTGTGATGTAATGAAATACTTAACTGAGTTTGCTACTTTATTGGGAGATGTATTAATTGGGAAGAGTATTTTAAGAAGGGTTGTGATTCTTTACATTGTCTGATGAAGTCTGGTGAGTTATACCAGATGAAAGCACTAACCGTGTATTTAATAAAGATTGTTTGCTGACGTATCAGTACTGGTTCCAGCTCTGTGTGCTGATTTTTGGATTTAGAAAGAAAGAAGCATGTTTGATGTAATTTTTTACAAACAACACTGCATTGTGGGATACCTAGAGGCAGACTAAACAATCAGGATGACATCAAGATGCTAGACCTTATGTGGTCAGACTCAGAAATTATGTATAAAAATATTTAAAAACCTGGAAATAGTCCCAGAGTGGTGCTAAAATGTAGGAAACACCAAACCATGATGAAATTAACATGTTTTTTAGTCTGTTTGTGCGGTTCTCCTTTAAGTGACATGACATACTGTGGTTTAAGCATGTTTCCATGCTTAAAAGTGAATTCAGAAGCATGACACAAATACTGATTGCATTTCTGGTTGTCTAGATGGTTTAGGTCTAAAACTATAACACAGGGTAGACCCAAATAGTTTACTGTACTAGCACAAAGGACCTCAATCTCTTTAGCAAGATATAATGCAAGGATAAGTATGCATCCCAGAAAATGCCACTTCTTTGCAACCAGCTTCTCCACCACATAAAACAGATAACTCTTCTTACTTGATTCTAACATAACTTGGATGAATGGATGGATGACTGCAAATTCTTCCCTGCCTTAGCACCACTAGTACTCATGGATAGGGGAAATGTATAAGTATGCAACATATAATTGTCCATATCATCTTTAGAACTGGTATTGCAAAATATAAGGGCTAATAATTGCTATGGAAATGCAGGGTAAGGTTTCTGAAAATCATCACAGATCAATAGACTAGCAATTATCTATGTACCTATATCATAAATAGGACATGATCAAAGGTAAAAAAAAAAAATACTGACACCGAAAACAAAAATACATTTTCATAAAGCAGACTGATGTCAGACTTTCCCCTGGATTCTCAAAAGTTTGCACGGAGTGCAAGATCAGTGCAGGAGCTGAAGCAGACAATATGTCTGCCATGCGATCCAGGAACAGCTTGCAGGGGTGTGCACGAGCTCTCCTGCACTCATCCTGCATGGACTAAACCCTGGTATGCAAATCACCACATCTGCAGGAGACATATATGCAAATGAGGTGATTTTGCAATCTAGGAAGCTTGCAGCAGTCCGTGCAGGACTAGTGCTATCTGCAGAATTGTACCTGGTTAGTAACTGAGTACATTTCTGCAAAATCTAAAACGGAGCTGTGACAGCCCCAGATAAAGGCTGCATATCATGTAGTAAGCATGCCAATGGCCAAGTATAAGGCCAATGGCATTGCAAACAAAAAAAAATACAAAAATCAACTTTTAATTTTTTTAGCCGATTGCAGCTTTTTAAGCGTAGGGCAATGGCATGCAAATAGGATCTGGGAGAAAAAAATAAAATAAACCTAAAATCACTATTCTGCCATGCAAGTCAATGGCAGGCAGAAGACAACCTGGCCAGTGAGTAGTGGTTGCTAAGGGGGGAGGCTCAGTGTGAGACATGTAACTATGCATTAGCAGGCATTCCTATGCAAATGAGGGGAAGGTTAGTGAATCCCAGTTTTCCCCAGCATGTGAGTCAGGTCCCAACAGTGTAAGAGCAGGAATAGCTTGGTGCAAGCCTAGGAGTTAGGTGACATCATGGGGTGGGTGTGTCAGGCATACTGTAAGCGGATTGGAGTCCTGTGGCTCAGGATTGTTTCTAGATTAGCACGGCTACGCTACAGGTTGTGTCTAAACCTGCTTAGCACTCTGTACAAAGCCTAAGCGAGTTTTACAGGAAGAAAAAAGAGGTTAAACCGGGAAATAGCAGCAGTGTGCACATTGGAGCACTCTGTTTGCGAGGCGCACACACGGGCTTAAACATAAAGGCAATGGGAAGGAAAAACAGCAGTAGGATGGTAATCAAGGAGAACTAGCTTAGCTGGCAGGTGAAATGTATCAGAATTAGTCAATTACACAGGCAGCAGACCAGCCCAGCCCAGAACACTACTATAAAATATGCAAACCCC
Source organism: Protopterus annectens (assembly GCF_019279795.1). NCBI lineage: Eukaryota > Metazoa > Chordata > Ceratodontiformes > Protopteridae > Protopterus > Protopterus annectens. The sequence continues at coordinate 1,433,818,363 of NC_056731.1, read as the reverse complement.
TTCCCCTGTGTTTTTCCCACACTCTACACCACCGGTGTAAATAAGCGGGGAACTTTTAACACTCAGTACAGCAAAATGATAGGGGCTGCAATAGCTATCATACAACAACTTGTGGAAGAGGCTGAGAGTGGTGAGGATATGAATGTTGCCCACCAACCCACAGTGAGGAGATGGAGAAGAGTGTACAGACCCAGGGTAACCTACCAGGGGTTACATGAGCTGGAGATAGTGGAGTGCTATAGGGTGGACAGGGACCTCCTACAGCAAATTGTTGAGCTGTGCTGGCCACACCTGACACACAGAATTAACAGAGGGGAACCCATCCCAATGGATACTAAGGTATGTGTAGGCCTAAGAATACTAGCTACAGGTACCTTCCAAATCCCAGCTAGGGATATGATGGGGATTTCACTCCACCAGTTCCTGGATGCCATGTCAGCACATGTCTGTGAGCACATATATTTCCCCAATACCCGTGAGGCGTTGACCAGCAATATACAACTTTTCCACCAAATAGCAGAATACCCTGAGGTAGTGGGTGCTATAGACTGCATGCACATATGCACCAAAGTACCATCTCATGAGTGGCGAAGGGTCTATATCAACCGCACGGGCTTCCCCTCCATCAGTTACCAGGTTGTGTGTGATGCCCAGGGCAAAATAATGAATGTGTGTACTGGCTGCCCTGGAAGTTATCACAATTCCCACATCTGGCATCTGACGCAGCTGTACCAGAGATTTGCCAACAGGGACATCCCTCATGGTCATCTAGTGGGGGATGCTGGATATGCACTGGAGCTGTGGCTGATGACACCCATCAGAAATGCACACACCTGAACAAGACCTCCATTATGAGGCACACGCACAGACCAGAATTACAGTAGAGCATATGTTTGGGATGCTCAAGTCACAGTTCCGGTGCCTGGACACATCAGGTGGAGCCTTGCAGTACTCACCAGCTACATGCACCCAAATTGTCCTTGTATGTGCCATGCTACACAATATGATCCTGTGGAAATAGCTGCAGCAGGAACAGCACGGGGCTGGGCCACACAGCCCCCCACCATTGGCAAGGCCTGCACAGGCACAGAGTGACTTGGAGGAGGAGCAACCTGATCCTGCCCCAGTAGGCAGAAGGAGGTGTGCCCAGTATGCTCTGGCCTTGGCAAAGAGGCAACCCATAGCACATACACTTACACAGGAGGGACCTCAGGGAATAACACCTCTCTCTGACTCTCACATACAGTAAAAGGGATGCCAAACATTACACTGCCTGTGCCTAACCATGTGTAGGGAGTGTACTATGTGCATCCGACATAGGCAGCCCTGCAGCACCACCCTGAATACTGGGACACCCACAAGGTAAGTGACTCACACATGACAGTCGGGGGGGGTCACATACCCAACAACAGTCACAGCCAGCAGGACAGGTGTAGACAAACACAAACAAAGGCAGTGCTATGGCCTCTGAATGAGGCCTATGGGTAACCTCCCCCCAGACCTACACAGACAGACTACAGCAGGTCAGGCAGTGGGACATCAGTTCTGAAGGGTGGGAAGTCAGAATAGGTAAGACAACAGACTGAAATGGAGTACCCGACATACCAGTACAGTCCTAGCAAATGTGTACAAGTGTCAGGTGTGCCCCCCCATCCTATGTTGAAATGTAGTCACAGTCAGGTGTGCCCCCCAATCCTGTGTAGAAATGTAGAAATAGTCAGGTATCCCCCCATCCTACGTAGAAATATAGTAACAGTCAGGTGTGCCCCCCCCCCCACAATCCTGTGTAGAAATGTAGAAATAGTCAGATGTGCTCCTCATCCTATGTAGAAATGCAGAAATGTAGAAATGCAGAAATGCAGAAATGTAGTAACAGTCCATGCCAAATGATCGACGGATACCCTGCAGAGACAGCATGCTACCTGTAGGTGTACAACACAAAGGTCAGCAGTTCAGTACAAATGACCTGGACTTGATCCACACATTCAATACAGACGGCCATATTGGGCATGCCCACACACTTAGAGAAATAGAGAAATGACGGCAATGTCAGTGAACAACATACTGAAAGGTCATACTGGGCATGCTCACATTCGTAAACGCATGAAGACCATGTCTGCAAACACCAGTGGACCAGACATATCTGGCAGCCGCAGATGTTAGTGCAGACACTCCTCAGTATGCACCACTCATGCTTTGCACACACAGTGGATACGAATACAGGCATATATGTAAGGACTACACACTATAATAAGCCAAAGGTAGACATACATAGACGTGTGGAAGAGGATGACTGTGACAAGGAGCCATCCAGGCCCGTCCCACCCAGCACATAGGCAAAGGGCCACAACCACACAACGGTCAGATGTCACTCACTGCAGATACTAGCCACCGGTATCTGTCAGCATTACAGAGTATGTCATGCACGTGCCAGCTGTGCAACATGACTGTTCAAGGAAGTAGTCATCTAGCAGCTGTATACACGTACCTGGGAAATATGACCCAGGTTGTGCCAGCATGTGGCATGTCAACACCTAGATGAATGGGTTATGGCCCATGCACACACACAGCCCTCCCCATAGCCCCACTATGACAAGCCTGCTGAGGTCATCCACTGTAAAATACACCATTGGGAGAGTTGTATCCATGTAATCTCCATTGCACGTCCCATAGCTGCATACTGCTGTAGTGTGATAAACTAGTTAGGTAGGAGTTCTAACCCCAGCCTTAGCAACTGTGTGTGTGTGTGTGTGTGTGTGTGTGTGTGTGTGTGTGTGTGTGTGTGTGTGTGTGTGTGTCTGTCTGACTCTGTCTGTGTAGAGAGCAATGTTTTTTTAGGGTAGTCACCCTCCCTACAATTGAAATGCTCTACTTTGGTAAGGCCACTGATGTCATCCACCTAGAAATACATCCCTGGGATGGCTGTCTCCCAATAATCACCATAGCACGTGCCGTAACTGTGCACTGCTGTAGTGTGATAATCTAGGTTGGTAGGAGTTTTAACCCCAGCCTTTTTTAACTGTGTGTGTGTGTGTGTGTGTGTGTGTGTGTGTGTGTGTGTGTGTGTGTGTGTGTGTGTGTGTGTGTGTGTGTGTGTGTGTCTGTCTGACTCTGTCTGTGTAGAAGGCAATGCTTTTTAGGGTAGACACACCCCCTACAAGTTAAATTTTCTACTTTGGTAAGGCTGCTAATGTCATCCACCTATAAATACATCTCTGGGAATGTTGTATTCCAGTAATCTCCGTTGCTCATGTCGTAACTGTGTACTGCTGTAGTGTGATAAACTAGTTAGGTAGGAGTTCTAACCCCAGCCTTGTCAAATGGGTGTGTGTGTCTGTCTGTCTGTATAGAAAGCAATGCTATTTAGGGTAGTCACACCCCCTACAAATTAAATGCTCTACTTTGATAAGGCTGCTGATGTCATCCACCTAGAAATACACCTCTGGGAAGGGTGCATTCCAGTGATCTCTGTAGCGCATTCTATAACTGCGTACTGCTGTAGTGTGATAAAGTAGTTAGGTAGGAGTTCTACCCCCAGCCTTGGCAACTCTATGTGGTTGACTGACTCTGTCTGTGTAGAAAGCAATGCTTTTTAGGGTAGTCACTCCCCCTACAATTTAAATGCTCTACTTTGGTAAGGCTGCTGATGTCATCCACCTAGAAATACACCTCTGGGAAGGTTGCAGTCCCGTAATTTCTGTAGCGCATGCTGTAACTGCATACTGCTCTAGTGTGATTTTGAACTCTGGTTGGGTTCTATTCCCCCCATGGCAGTTCTGGATGTTTTGTGTGTGTTTCAATGTCTGTCTATGAAGCAATGCATTAGAGGCTATTCACTCTCAGTACATTTCAAATACCCTACTTTGCCAATCCTGCTGATGTCATTCATTGTGAAATACACCTTTGGGAAATGAGTTACCCAGTAATCCCAGTGGTGTGTCCTATAACAGCTCTATGCTGTAGTGTGATAAAAACCTATTTTGGGGGTTCTATACCCACACAAGTTGGCTGTGGATATTTTGTGTGTGTTCTAATGTCTGTGTAGGGAGCAATACATTTTAGGCTAGTCACACTTAGTACATGTCAAATGCTCTACTTTGGCAACCCTGCTGATGTCAGCCAATGTGATATACACCTTTGGGGAAGGTGTTCTCTAGGAACCTCATGGTGTGTCTTATAACAGCTCTATGCTGTAGTGTATCGCCCTCTGTTAGGGGTTCTATCCCCACACAAGTCAGTTGTGGATGTTTTGTGTGTGTTCCAATGTCTGTGTAGGGAGTAATGCATTTTAGGCTAGTCACACTCAGTACATGTCATGCCTGCTGATGTCAGCCAATGTGATATACACCTTTGGGGAAGGTGTATTCCAGTAATCTCCATGGTGTGTAGAGCTGTAGTGTAATAAACGAGTTAGGTAGGGGTACTACTCCCAGACATGACGTGTGTGTGTGTGTGTGTGTGTGTGTGTGTGTGTGTGTGTGTGTGTGTGTGTGTGTGTGTGTGTGTAACTCATATCCTGTGTGGAGGTGGGTGTGAGTGTGTGACACCTAGGTCCAATGTAAAGTGGGTTTTACAAATTTCTTATATGGTGGCCCAAGTATGTATCACAATGTCCACTGTACAGGGTTAAAAGATGTGAAATAGCCTAGAGGCTGGGGTGCAAATCTATACCTATACATGTGACATCAAGGCCAGGCAATCACAGTTAGCAACCCCAGTATTACCCGGAGCACACTGTCAACCAATGTCTCCCACACACACACTCATGCTGAGGGTACAGCCAATATGTGTGTAGTACACTGCATATTGGTGACTGATAGTAACTATGGAGTGAATGCAGTGGCTTACAGAGGGCATGGCACCCTGTCCATCTGTCCAATAGGCACATACATGCAGACAGTACACCGTCCCCGTGTTCTCCACTGGATACCTGCAACACCTGTGGTGCCATCACATGTGATCCACAAAGGACATATCATGCCTGAAAACATGCCCTGTATGGACAGATGCCACTGACACCATGGAATGTCATTAGCATGCTATCAATGTAGGTGCAGGGGTAACCTGCTGTCCATTACCAGTTCCTGCACAGGTGGCCAAGACTGACACATCTGATGATAATCTGTGCACACAACATGGGCCCGACACTCCAGGTACAGTCCCACATGTCACTGTACATGCATGTGGGAGATGTGCACATCCCAGACACTGTCCATGTCATGGACAACAGAACACATACATGGCAAGCAATGCAAAGCATTGGCCACACACAACAGTCACCCAGGTGACTGGATGGTGGATACAATACCTGCCTGTGTGGGCAAATGCAGAAACCACAGCCCTGAGCCACAATGCAGACCACTGTCATGTGGCCTGATGCCAAGGTATACCCATCACCTTGCCTTGTATGGCTGTCTGGCACAGTCATCCACCACATACCCGTGCATAAATGCACCCATGCATGTCAATACTAGCACATTGTGTGTTTGTGTTTGTATTATATGATGTGTATGATCACATCCACACTCACTACAACCCCCAGTGGCATACTGAAGCATGCTGCCTGATGCCAGACACCTCCCCATACCTTTTTCCCATATAACCTCCGTATGACCCATGTGGTACATGTGATACCTGCACAGTAATGTGCTGTGGCAATCTCACTAGTGATGAGCTGTATCCCTGGCCCTGCCAAGTGTGTCAATGTGTGTGTGTGTCCCTGTGAAAGTGTGGCTGTGTTGACACTGGCACCTGTTCATGTGGACAGGCAAGTGTACTTCACTTACCATATAGCTACCATATCCTTGTTGCAGATGTCACTCACTATCACATATATGTTCTGAGGACTCCACATCAGGTAACCTTTGTGGTGCATCCAATAACTGCATAGAGCTGTGACAGCACTACATAGTCATCAGGGGGTTGATACCCTGTGCTGGTAGGTGTGTGACACAAACATGCTTAGGTTTTACTCTCCCACCCCTCCTGGACTTGTCAATACCTCTGTCTGCCTCTCTCGCTCCCTCACTGGTGAATGTGGAGACCTACACCTGCTTTTCATAGGCAACAGCATGTGCATTTTAAATAATGCTCATGATCAGCTGATGGCCTCTGCATGAATTGCAGCCTTCCACTAGCTGATTGCATGTGGAACAGCTGTGGTGACATTCCCATAGCCAATTGTATAGAAACACACTCCAATATCTAGGAAAACCATGTCAGTGTTGGGCCTTTTCATTCACTGTGAGCAGGAACTAGATCTGTTGTTTGGCAAGCAGCATCTCAGATGGATTGGGGATTTACCTCTAACAACATACACTGTGGAAACAGGGCAACACACAGAAGGGGGATGTGCCTGACCTGACTACAGACTGCAAGTGCTGCTACTGCATTTGGAGTAATGTTGGTTTAACAGTGTGTGTGTGTGGATATGGCTGTCCTACATGTTTTAATACCTGCCATGTCAGTTCTATGTTTATGAGGAATCCCAATCTATAGGGTCATCTGCAGACTGGGCAGTGTGTTGTGCCTTTGGTTTTATGTGTTACCCACAGATCATCTATCTGTAAACTGCAGAAGGTAGTGTGAGGATTGCAGTCTGTAGATGGTGAAAACTATGACAGTTACTGACCTCATAGGACATATGTTGCAACAAACCCTGTTACAACAGTAAATGTATGAGGTTATAACAGCAACATGTCAATATTGGCCCTGTGTATGTGCTTCCAGCCACAACTCTGTCAACCTTTGTACATATGTCTTGCATTAAGAGGTGCATATGTGCTGTACACCATCATTAGTGTCATCATATCTGATAACAAGCCAGTGAGATATCAGACTGCTACACATGTTATGTACAGTAGGGGTTATATTTGATGACATGACCTGGACATTCTGTGGTTGCTTGTACAGTACTGAGGTCTGTGTACTTATGGTGAATGCTGACAGTGTGCGTATTGTTAATATGTACCTTGGCCTGTATACAGACTTTGGTAGATGTCATCCTCCTATGTCCCTTCCTATCTGATGTTACATGCTACTCCAATGTATGTTACCATATTGGCTTACATGTTTGTAGGGCCATACACACACATGTCCAATACCACAGCCGGGCATCAGACCACACTGTGTAGTGGCCCAATATATGTAGGGTTAGTGTGTGAGTGGCACATATGAGGATGGTGCTGAACAGATAGTCCATATACTGTAACATTATGCTAGCTTACCATATGTGGCTGTGGCAGTGTTCACATTGGTTGTGGTTATGCACTTTCACACACGTGTATCTTAACCTGTGCTGTGACATGCATGTTGAGCCTGCTATATATGCAAGTACATGTACATTCCCCCATAGGAGATGTAGGCCATTGTTGAGCCAGTCTGCCTGTAGCCTGCACAGTGCTTTGTTACATGCCTAGCAGCTTAGTGTACTTACCAAGTGAGGTTTCATGTCCAGATACTTTCCAGATGTACTGCTGCTGGGCCTCCATTAACAGTCATGTATGTCAAACAGAGCAGTGGGATGCTGTACGGATGTATGTCAATATCTAGTGGGTAGTATGTGGCCATGGCACCTCTGTACCAGCATTTATTATGTGTCAGGACAGACAGAGGTGTGTGAATGCATAACCTATGGGGAAAATGTATGCCAGTCATTATGTGTTATACCCATCTACATGGCTGTAAACATCCATACTATCAGGCTTGGTCCACATGTTCTGCACTAAGGGGTTCTGTGTATACCTCTGGACTGCACAGAGTGTGTCAGAATGTCCACATCTATTGGCCAATATCTCTGCTATAGTCCACAGAAGCATTACGTGCTTGCATCAGTTCTGTACTATGATGTCCTTAGGATGTCTATCAGTAGCCAATGGCACACATGTGAAAAGCAGGTGTGATCTCCCACACACACCATGTCTGTGAAGACAATCCCTATTACAGTAGCAATAGTCTGCTAATATACCTGATATACATGCTTGACATCCCCTTGCACTATGAAGGTGGGACTATAGGGGCTGAGGTAGGGCTACACCCCATGTTCAGGACATATGGTGAATATATATGTACATATGATTATCAAGATATCTATATAGATAATTACACATGCACATATGGACACATATAGATGGGTGTGTATATGTACATAGATATGCAAATACACACCCAGATATATACATATACAGAGCAGTATATGTCTACACATATACAGATAGAGATACATATGCACATATACGTATACCACGCTACCATGCCTGCCAGAAGTCTACTGCTGTTGTATCCCCCACACATATGGTGGGGCTGGGGCCATATATGTCTGGGCTTCATCTACACAATACATTAGTTCCAATATGCACTCTAGAGGCCAGTGTATGTAACAGTGGTATATGGCCCTGTATTACTGAGTCTAGGGGGGATGCACCATACATAACCTAGGCTGTTACAACATGTGGGGGTATCAGGGGTGAGCTGCTTTAAGGTATCTGGATGTACAGTACCATACATGTCACCTGTCTTGAATTACTTACATAAAGTGGGTTACTGCAGGCCTACTGCCTCCTGCAATACAGACTGTTTTGTTTGCCAGTGTGCCTGTGATGGTGTCAGTTATGCCTTGTTATGAAACAGTTACATCTCATTTGGTCAGCTGAAGTCTTTACCACCTAGCAATTGTGTGCAGAGTGTAGATTGAGGCTGCTGGACCATACACCTGCATCAATTACTGTTGATTGTGTGGTATCCTGTAGCCCAGTCTGTCTTTACTAATGTACAATTTGAAGGGCTTGGCCTGGGCAGCAACAGTTGTGGACCTTTCCAGACTACTGTATTAGTATAACTGTTTCACAGTTGCATTACCCTGTTGATATGGATATCGGTGTCTGAATAGCTATATGACATGGTATGTAATTCTGTAATAGTACACAAATAAAGGTATTCCATTTCTGCAAACCTGTGTGTGGTGTTTATCCTATGACCTCTCTGTGGGTATATGTTGCAGGCAATGAATGTCATTTGTATGGGTGGGTCATCCAGTGTCCAGTTGTTAGGGTGTTGACTGTAGGCATAGTGGGTGTACCATATTGTGTGCCCCTACTACATAAGTATCTTACTGTACATATCTCTGCATGTGTATGTGTAGCCACATGTGTATATATATATATATATATATATATATATATATATTTATATATGTGTGTGTGTGTGTGTGTGTGTGTGTGTGTGTGTGTGTGTGTGTGTATCTGTATCTGCATACATGTGACTGTGTATATGTATCCTGGGGATGTTGATAGTTTCCACATTTTACATATCCTATGTGAGCCAGACTGTACTGCATGATATTTTATGAATACCAGCCTGACATCATACAGGTGGGATGTAATACTGTTAACATCATGTTCCCATGTCTGTCAGGTCATTGTTATGGGATCTGCAACACTTGGTAGTGTATTGCAGGGTGGACGTGTTTGGCTGTGGGGGGTATGCCAATTTGTACAAGACATATATTGTTTGGGGCCTCTCAACACCATTAATGGTGCATATGGACATATATGTTTCTGTTAATCTACCATTGCTGTCTACATATGTATGGCCATATATACCTATATATATATATATATATGTATATATATATATATATATATATATATATATATTTTTTTTTTTTTTTTTTGCTTACATATTGATAACTATGTCCATATATGCCTACAGAGATATATATCTGCGTACATATATGGAACTTGCTGTGTATATGTAGACATATAGGTGTTGACATATATATGTGTAGATGTAGGCATTCGCATGTATATATGTTCATATATATTTATATATATATGCATATATTTCTAAATATATATATATATATATATATATATATATATATATATATTTACATATATAGATATGTTGTATCTGTTTAGATATTAATATATTTATACACACACATACATCTAGATGTTGGCATGCATTCTCTGTACTGTTGCATGACTGGGCTGGACATAATGTTTCTGAAAACAGATTTATGTATATCTGGCATGGCTTAGTGGTAAATCATTTTGTGCAGGGTCCTGGGTTCGAGCCTTGAAAAGGCTGTTTATTTTGTTGCTGGGCAGAACACAGGTCGTTGGATACAGAGTGATTATGGCACTTTAAAGCAGTTGTAAGTAGATTTGCGCGGAGGTAAGCATTGCTAGTTTCCGGTTACAGTTTCTTAAACTCAGTTAGCTTCTAAATTGCTTAATCTGTGTAGGCATCGCTTACCCCCATGCAAACAGGCTTAAACCCGCTTAAAAGTGCTTACTTCCGCTTACCCCCACGCTAATTTCTTTAAAAAAAAGAAACAGGGGTTGATAGGAAAGTGGTGAAAAAAGGGCACAAAAAGGGAAAGACAGTATGGAAAATAGCCAGGGATGTGCAGGAAGGGTGTAGGGAATGTCCATAGCTGCCCATTTCTTCTACAGTACAAGCTGTGCATATACACTGAATTTGGAGGTAGATTTGAACACTCAACCCCTGGGTGGGGGTGGGGACAACAATAATTCGTTGTGATGCCAATTAGACCACATTACATGTGTCCAGTGGACACGTGTACAAAATGGACAGCTATATATGGGGCATGATTTTTTTGTGGGAACAGATTGCCCTTTTTATTTCAGTTGAGAGTGGGATGTTGGGGAGGGGTAGTAGGTATATTTGGGGAGGTAGGTTGGGTAGGTTAACAGACAAGACAAACAAGATGCATACAGGGGCGGTATAAGACACATGTGGGGGTAAACACCTTGGACGGGGAGGGGTGTTTGGAAGTTGCAAGGCCATGAGGCCCCAAATGGAAACAGTTGGACTTAGGTCCCCACCCTTGGGCAGTCACCAGTGCACCTTCATGGCCCCAAAGGTGGCTGTGCTGGGCTCTAGGTAGAATGGGCAGGCTCACCCTCTAATTGCACCACGTAGCCCTTAAGCTGGCGTAGCTGGTCTCGAAGCTCCTTGTCGAGCTTGCTACACACCACGGCCCGGACCTGACTGTGGGTGACAGGTACCTCTCCGCCCCCACTCCCAGGGGGGCAAGTCCCATCCCCTGTGGCAGTTCCACCCAAAGGTGGTGCAGGACCAGTGGAGGAGGAGGTCCCAGGCTGGGCCCCAGACATGCCATGGCCAGCTGAGGTGGGACAGGTGAGTCTGCTGGGACCGGCCTTCCCATACGAGCTATGGTGTTGCAGTTTTAAGACAGATATCAGTTAGTAATAGTCAACAGCATTCAGGATTAGTTATAACAGCATGCATAGGTATTCCCATTAACCCAAGACACCAGATTTACAACAGTTGCAGAATGAGAAGAACAAATGCATATATGGGACAACAGTGGCCATTACAACAGCATGCAGGTGGCATTGATGGCAACAGGTTACCAATATGGGAGTATTTTAACATGGCACATGCATAGAACCAAATGTGAATATTTATAAACCAATAGGACATATGTCCCAACAATTGTTTGCAGTGTACACGTACCCATTGTGGTGTGCATTAAGTTATTGCTGCACATATGGTGGGTTGAGAGAGAGAGAGGTCAATTAACAACAAATATATACCTGTAGTTTTTACAACTTTCTTAGTCACTGCAGTGATCTGTCTTACATGTAATATTACACTACCCAATGTCCGTACTTTGTGCATTGGTATGTTTGCATATTAGTATCTACGTGGACTGTGTCCTCTGTATAGTCTACACCTTTTATCTGTTATAGCTGTTGAGGAAATCATTGTTAACACTACCTGACAATTTCTACACATGCTCCCAGATTCCATGCTTGTAGACAAGTATATGAGTGAACTGTGTTGTGACTACAGTTTACACCTCTTACCTGTTATAACTGTGGAGAAAATCTTGTTAAAACTACTGGACAATTCCTACATATACTCCCAGATTCCATGTTGATGTTATACACATACCTAGCAATCTGTTATTGCACACACTCTGGTCACGGCTTGACAGGATGCAGGTGTTAATGTGACTTATTTTGAGAATTGCTGTCATACACTTTGGGTGAGATGCTACTATGACAGTTTTATTTTTGTATACATTCTCTGACTATGTACAGGTCTGACTATAAGTTATATGTCAGTAAAAGTTGCCTACATTTCTTGGATCATCACACTGATTTGTCAGGGGAACAGGTTACCGGGCAGCAGATTTGAGCAATTTATCTGGATATGCTGGACAGATCAGAACAGTTGAGGGATATGACTATGCATACAGCTTATTACCTGAACATTCTGTCACAGTCTGTACAGTTGATGGTTATGATTATGCTTACGGGTTACTATTTGAACATTCTAGGAAATTCCATACAGTCGAGTCTAATGATGCATACAGCTTTCTATCTGAACATTCTCACAAACTCTGTACAGTTGTGGGGTATGATTATGCATACAACATATTACCATTCCCGGGATTCAAACCCCTGTTGTGTGTGGTAAAAAGTTACAGTTGACATAACAGCACACTGTGCTATTAGGGAATTGGTGTGAAGCATTCCAATGTTTTCTAAGTCTCTCTCAGTTGTACAATATGACTGACCTCTTGTGACTTCCAACATTGTTATACTGAACTTCCTACACATTTTATCTGCGTTCAGCAGTGTGGGTAACACTGCTTAATACAACAGTACTATTTATAGAATGTAACACTACAACAACATACGAAAGCAGAATGTACACACGCACTCCAGGGGTTATACATTTAGTCGCAAGTTATTACACCTTTATTTACACACAACCTATATGACAGTTTCCTGCCATATTGTCTAGTTTATTCAGTACATCCCATACACAATACATTTTTTATACTGGTACAACACTTTCTAGAACTGTTATATTTATTTGTTATGACAGCACATGCAATATTATTACTAACCTGCCTTGTGACGCAGCCTTTGCAGCCTAGCAGCATGTGCTTGCTGGTTTGCAGCCCACTCATCTGCAGCTGTCGGGGAAATACAGTGATATTTAGTCATTACTTATCCATACTATACACAAGCTAGGCAATCATTATCTACATAGTAGAATGAGTACTTACTCAGTGCTGGGGCATCGGCCATCTGCCTTGATTCTTGGATCCACTGCTCCAAGAGTTCCCCCCTCCACTGCTCCAAGTCAGCATGGTGATGCCTGACCTGCTCACCAGTCCGGGGGATACCAGTGGCATGGGTGAGGTCACAGGCGAGACTGTCCCAGGCCTCCACTTTATACTGAGAGCCCTGGTACTTGGTCCTGCAGTAGTCTCTGCTCATGGTGTTTTACCAGGAGCCATACCATGTATCTGGACTCTTGGGTGCCCTAGTGCTGCACTCTAAATCAAGTGCCTTCCCCAACTCTGGCCATTCTGCCTACATTAGGGAGCTGCAACCAGTTATGGGAGGTATTCATGCCTGTGGGGATTAAATATGCCCGATTTCCCACACTTTTCTGTGATTGAACAGTTTTGAAAAGGCTAAGCTATGGGCACACCTGCTTACCTAATGTTGGCATTGCTTACCGGGGTACCAATGGGCAGATTGAGTTAGCCAGCTTACACATTGCTTACACCAACTAAGCTGAGCTGTGCAATGCTTAGCATTGCTTGATATTTAATTTGCATTATAATTACCTTTTGGCATTGATTTATTATTCGTTGCATGATATATATGCATCTAGTATCCGTGATTCATTTGTACGTACAGTGCATGGGGTCCTGGGGACTTCAACACTTTATTACAATAACTCCTCACATCTGGCCTTACTGCAGTACTCCAATTCACATATTTATGTTATGTAGCAGGTTATACATCACACTGTACATAGATTCCTTTCACATGTTCAGTTTGATTTTCCTATGGTGAAGATTTGTTTGTTGAAACCTCAATCTGATATACTGTTATGATGGCTTAGTGGTTAACGACTGTGATTGTAGTGTATAGGGTCCTGGATTCAAGGATTCCAGAGGCTGTTTATTTTGTTGCTGGGCAGAACACAGGCCGTAGAGTAATTAAGGCACTTTAAATCAGTTGTAAGCTGGTTTGCATGGGTTTACACGGAGGTAAGCACTGCTAACTTCCAGTTACGGTTTCTTATACTCAGTTAGTTTCTAAATTGCTTAATCTGTGTAGGCAGTGCTTACCCCCACGCAAATGCATTTAAACATGCTTACTAGTGCTTACATATGCTTACTACTGCTTTTTGGTGCTTAGACCTGCTTACTAGTGCCTTATTCATTATGACATTGACACTTCAAAGGTGTATTTCCTGCAGTACTCCAGTTCAAAAATATATGTTATTTAGTGGGTTTTGCAACATAAATGTTGGTTATAACGTGCTTTGCCATGCAAAATAAATTGCGTTCTAGTGGGACTCGAACCAGGAATGCCTGCACATTAAGCGAATGCTTTGCCCACTACTCTATTGCTGTATTGTTTTCTTTGCATATATCTTCCTTGTTATCCTCTTCAGCCTTTTAAGCTGCTTTAACCATAGCTAAGCGATGGGCACACCCTCACACCTACGGTTAGCTGTACTCGGATTTTTAAACAAAATATAAAAGGGTTTCTTCATTTAATTTATATGTACTGTTGCTGTTCTACACATGGGGGACTGTTGGTGAGAATATGCAGACACCTAGGACCGGTCTCACTCATTACGTACCACTTTCTGCTGTTCTACTTTGCAGGGGTGTGTTTATTCTGAGAGCTTTGCTCTCAGACACGCCGGTGCCCCCACACTCGTACACACTCCATGTAAGCCTGGGAGCTCAGGCAGCATGCCTTATTAATATGCATGGCACGCTGCCGTGCTGCTCCTAAAGGGGCGCTTCCATGCAGGACTAAGCTAGTCCTGCACGTAAGTTTAGTAAATCCGGGGGTTAGTTTTTTAATTTGCACTGGAACAACTGTAGCTCATCCCCTGTTGCACTCAGATAAATTTGCTTCCTAAAATATTATTCATCAGGTTTTACTTTCAGTTAGCTGTACAGTATATAGATAGATTGTATAGTAAATGGACATATCAGAAAGGCAGAAATAAACAAATGTGTTGGTCAGATGCAAAGTCGAGCCAAACATTTTGTATCAGCAGAGTCCCTTGACAATTCCTAATATTTACTTTTCAACACGATTTATTTTTATCTGCTTTTCATGGAGAGTTAACAAATCAACTCACTACAGTCCAAATTGATGCAGCTTATGTAGCCTCTGGGTCCAACAATGAAGAACAATGGAGCTATCAGATGTAAAAAAAAAGAAAGAATACAAATTATGAAATGTAAACAAAAAGCAACAGAGACCCTAGATTTTACTTTATTTTTATTTGTAAAATAATATTGGCTTATACCCAAGCTCAAAGTTTCAGGTTTAGAATAATCAAACAACTGTTTAATTAATCAACATTGAAAAGTGCACCTTGGCATTATGTTTGAACTATTCCCAAAATATAGTGTAATTTACATACTTGAACAATTGCAGAAAATGAATCACTAATCACTAGAAAGCATAATTCTGAGAAAAAAAAACAGCTCTGTACTTTGGTATATGAAAACGGCATTTACATTTCAGTCTCAGATAAAATAAAATTAACTTAAGGTGCAAAAGAATAACCAGTCAAAACAGTTAACTCAGTAGCACATTACAAACTTAATAAAGTAGCATATTTTTAAGATATTCTAAAAGTAACCAATCAACATTTTATATTTTTTATCTAACAAATATTTTCATTTATCCTTACAAATGATATTGACAAAATGGTGAAATATAATAATTTATCCTACTGCTGTCTTCAGGTAGCTGAGATCAAATTGCTTGAATCACAAGGAGATGAGGAAAAAAACACTGTTTTCCATAGTAAATCATTTGTGGTGTTATTTCTAAGTAATGCCAGCAGATTTTTTTTCGGAGATTTATTCCTTCTTTCTATGAAAAGAAAACATCTGAAACAGTCAAATTACTGAACACCCAAGACATCATAAGTACAAGTGATTGCCAAAAGAAAACAATTTCCTTTTGTGATCTGTAAAGCAAAATCTTATGGTAGCATTCAGACCTAATTTTTCTGAATAGGGGGTTTGCCTCTCTGTACCACCCAAGTAATGCATACTACCCTAATCCTTCCCCTGTCCCTTCTCCTAATCCTCCTAATGCACACAAACTCCCACCCCCTCATGCCTAAACATTTGGTATATCAGAAACTTTAGACATTAGCATACAAAATACACCCTTAACTACCACAATAGATCTTTATGCTTTTGACATATATTGGACCCCATAAGTGCTCTCAATCATAAGTGCAGTAGAACAAATTTCCACACAGATGGCTATGTCAAACAAATTGCAGTTCAATAAAGTATACATTACCTTTATATGCTCCTATATATGTACCTATATATATATATATATTGTCCCTTCTCCTAATTCTCCTAATGCACACAAACTCCCACCTCCTCATGCCTAAACTTTTGGTATATCAGAAACTTTAGACATTAGCATACAAAATGCATCCTTAACTACCACAGTAGATCTTTATGCTTTCGACATATATTGGACCCCATAATAAGTGCTCTCAATCAGAAGTGCAGTAGAACAAATTTCCACACAGATGGATATGTCAAACAAATTGCAGTTTAATAAAGTATACATTACCTTTATATATACCTATATATATATAAATATATATATATATATATATATATATATATATATATATATATATATATATATATATATGTACATATATTGTATATAGTTGACATGCAACTTGTCTAACTTTCACTTTACCTAACCATTAAGACCTTGAAAAAAGTTATCTAATGATATGCATTTTACTAGTTATAACTTTCATAATGAGGAAAGCTTATGAGTTTTCATAAAGATTTATAAGAAATATTGCAGTCAGCTGGTAATGCACTTTGAGTGTTTTTCCCTTTTCTTTCTCTACAGTTTATCTAATATAAAACCTTACTATGCTAGCTTGGTGGTTAGTATAACAGGTTAATGTTACTGTCTCCTGTATCAAAGGTAGAGAGTTCAAAGCCTTTTCCTCATCATATATAATTTCCTTTTTTTATTTTTTATTTTTTATTGTTATTTTTTTTATATTTTTGTGCTATTTCCATACCACCCGTGGTATCTAGTGGTGGTACAAATTATTGATATCTGTGGTGAGATGTTGGAGGATGCAGGGTATGAATCCTGTTTTTGTGCCTTTATGGCACACTTTTTAGAGTATCCCTGGTGTCTAGTGATTCCCCCAAGGCACATTGTCTAAGTGCCATTAAGGTAGAATGTGAAGTGTACTCCCCAGTAGCTAGTGGTTCCCAAGTCACACATATTACATATAAGTGCCCTTAAGGCATGCTGGGAAATGTAATCCCTTGTGGCTAATAGTTTCCTCCTGAGTTGCCAACGTTATTCCTAATGTCCAGTGGTTTCCCCAACCCACATCTTTGTGAAGTGCCCATAGTGCATAATTTGTAAAAGTTATGCTTACTTTCCTTTGGTTCCCCTTGACTCACATATTTGTGTAGTACCCTTAAGGCAGGAGTTAAGAGTTAGTCCCCCTACTGGAACCTCCCAAGCAGAAACACACTCATGCATACAGCCACTCACATACATACATACACACACACACACACACACACACACACACACACACACACACACACACACACACACACACACACACGCACACACACATGTGCACACGTGCACACACGCACACAAGCACACACACATGCGCACACGTGCACACACACGTGCGCGCATGCACACACACACCCTGAAATGACCTGACTGCTAAACTCTCCAGCATTTACCTCTACTATGATGGAGGAGCAGAAGCTTTTGGCCATGTTTATTACCATGGGTGGCCAGGTGAGGTCATGTTAATTTATACAGGCAGTACTGTGAAGAACACATAGCCAGTTAACATATGCCTCTAGTCTAGATTGCCTCATTAGCATCTAGCATGGCTGCAGAGACAGTCCACTGTGGTGCTGCATGTCTGTGTAAAAGGACTGCAGTAGAGTGGCATCTGAATAAGAAAAGGATAATGTGTATACCTCATGATAACCTTCCCGAGTTTAGTCAAGAGTATGTTATTTGCAAAACTTATGCATCAGCTTTAGTATTTAAGTTATTTTAATTTTAATAAGTACTGTTGCATTAAATATTACAATGGAAAGTAATGCCATATCTGCAGATATTTAAACGACTACCAGAAACTGATGATACCTATATAGCAATGACATTTTTGATTATGCTGGTTGTGTGGGGATCGCCTTTGTGACAACATTGGTAGAATAGTGAAAATGAAATATTTTTTATTATAACTTAGATGTGTGCTTAATCATACCCTAATATTGCTTCCAGTTTTAAGGATATCATTATATTTGAAGTGTAAGTGCAGTCAGATTAGCAAGTGAGTTGCTCATGATTGACAAAGTGGTTCACACTGCATGATTGAAGATCTTAAATATAATTCTTGGACCTGCTGGAAATTAAGAGTGCTTACAGGGAAATATAAAGTAAACCAAAAAAATGCTGTATTTCAGAGTATTCCTTCATCTTTGATGCATATCAGTCTCAGAATTAGAATATATATATATATATATATATATATATATATATATATATATATATATATATATATAGTGGTGAAGTGGGGTTGTTGCTCCCCACATCAAGGGGTGCATAACAGTGAGTTTTAAATGCATCTTCTATTTTACTTGGATTGCACTTAAGTTTTCAGTTTCAGGACTTGAAAGTAATTAGTTCTGAATTTTCAACATGTTGCTCTTTCAAAATCAATTCCCTGATATTATACAATATAGTTTATGTATAAACCCCAAATATTTTATTTATCTGTTCTTATTTCATTTTTTTTTGTATGAATTAGTTCTTACCTTTCATTTATGTAAGTGCAGTAATTGTGCAAGATAACTATTGTTTATTGATTTCTTCACTTTCCATAGCTTTTCATGAATGAGCTGCATCTGTTTTCCTGACACTGTTTCTGAGATAAGCTGTTAATTTATTAGCATAGTTGAGGCTTTTTGCTGAAAGGTTTCCTGTAGTTCTGTTTAATTTAGCTTTAGACTTTTTGGTTATATAGGGTTGAATTTAAAATGGTTGCCATATGGTGTACATTTCACAGTAAACTTTCTGCATTCAGAGACAGAACAACCACAGTGCTTTTATACAAACACATGCAGCACCATAGTAGACATTCTCTGCAATCATTCTAGATGCTAATGATGCATCCTGGTGGAGAGGCATATGCTGATTAGCCATGTACTCTCTCACAGACCTGCCTATGGTAATGCAGCCAAGGAATTAAAGCATGAAATCAGATTCTCCACTAAATGCCAGTATTTTCTTGAGATTGAATGTTTGTACTTTCACCAATGTAGTGTGTTCTTGCAGTTGGTATATATATATATATATATATATATATATATATATATATATATATATATATATATATAAATATATATATATATATATATATATATATATATATATATAGATATATATATATATAATATACAGGAGTGTGGGGTGGAGTATATCTGTAGTGCCCTTAAGATATGAATTGAGAGAGTCAATCCCCTACTGTGATGTCTACTGCAGTGGGTGAGCAGAAGCTTTTGGCCATGTTCATTTCCCCTGAGAAAGTCTGGATTTTGTTTTACTTGCATTTAGGAGAAAAAAAAACAGTGCGATGTCTTAAGTTTTGATGTTCCAATGTTCAAGAGTTTGGTCTGTTGATATTGTGACATAAACCCATGTACATAGCTAGATTGATATAGATATAGATATGGTACTTATGTGATTTATCACTGCCATGATTTGATTTATCACTGCGCATATTTCATGGTGATATTTTTTTGTTGGTGGTACAGCTGGTCATGTTATTTAACTGTTGAAGATCATTACTTTGACCATTAAATAATTCTCTTTTTTTTCAGGTTTGTGCAGCCCTGGAGTTAGTTTATTTAATTTTTGGAACAGTAGGAATAGAGCCTCCACATCAGGTGGGTATGGGAGGGAGTCAAGCCACCCACGTAAAAGTAGTCTTTTGTTTTACTTACAGTAATTACAAATGTTCCCTATTGGTTTGCATTTGTGATTACTTTTTTCCAATGATCTTAGTGGTGATTAATGATAATTGCTGGTGAGTTTGTTCGATGTTTTGTGTTTTGATCAAACTCACTGGTGATTATTCATTTTGAATTCAAACATCTCTCTCTCTCTCTCTCTCTGTATATATATATATATATATATATATATATATATATATATATATATATATATATATATATTAACTCTATCATCACAGATACTCAATGAAAGGAGAAATCTCCCAAAACAAGGGAATCACTGCTGGCAGACACAGAAACAGCACCAGCAGCACTTTCCTATGCAAAACGGTCATTTGTGTGGTCTGCCAAGCCACGCATGGTATGGCTTAGACTAACCTGCTCCTGTTTCATCAACTTCTTACTTAAAAACTGAAAAAAAAACATTCTAAGTCAATGGTGTTCCTAGTTTGTAGTGCATCTTTACAGATAGACATTCTGGATCCCCCCCCCCACCTAAGGTCAATAAGACTACATGAAATTCTTGGTGGTTAATGGTTTTGCATGCCTTATCCACAAACAATAGTCTGGTATATTCCATATAACCTGAGTGTAAGTAGTCTAGCAGTGACAGAAACTTATATAGGCTGCAGCTTCCCATTTTTCAGATGTACTTTTTAGTCACTTCTGAAGGAAAGGTAATAATGCTGAAACCTGCAAACCATATGCGTTGATCTATATGTAATTTTGAAGAATAATAGAAAGATGATAAAAATGATCAAATTCCATTTAGATTCAGCAATCTTGGTGTTAAAACTTGCGAAAATTGTTTTGGTTATATAAGCTAGTTGTAGAAGTAATTTATTGCAATTCTACAAAGTGTTGATGAATAGTGCTATATATAGGAAGTTTTCATTATTTTTTTTTATTTTTATTTTATTTTTTTGTATATGTTTCTCTTTTGTTTTCTGGTTTTATTGATCTTAGAGGCTAGAATGTGTTATTTCTGCAGAGCTGATCCAGGCATGTGTAGGATTTAATTTTGTTTCTCCAAATAGTACACACGTGTTAATCATTGCATATACTGTGCAATGCATAGTTTCCTTGTTTTCTTTGGTTAAAGAAAAAAACAGTCACCTGTGTTTTGATCTTCAGTGACTTGTGACTTGGGTGCTTAACATTCAAGGAATACTAGTTTTGCCACTTGTAGATATAACACACTGATATCCTATCTGCAAACCAGATATGATTCTTCTATTCCTCAAGTTTATCAGCTATAACATGTCAAATTAGTATGTTTGTTGTTAACCCAATGTCATACAAAAGAGCAAACAAATACATATGTTGTTCTGTGCATAATGCCTAGTAATATAGGCCTGTATCTCTAAATCTGTTGAAAATTTTCTAGAAAAAAATCAGAAAAATAGCACTTATTTGTTTTGGAATAAATACTTCTATACTCATTCATCATACTAAATGCATCTTTTTGTTTATTTCTATTGCTAAGAGACTTTGCTAGATCATTTACAATGTCAAAACATTCTTATTTTATGAAAAATACAAATAACTTTAGTTCTGATGCCATAAAATTTCAAGAAAGGTATGTTGTTAGCATATACTACATTTCCAACACTGAAAACAATCAATATACCCATCTTATACCTTAATGAACATAACACAACTTCGTACACTATCACACTATTACGCACGTGGTTTACAATATGTGTTGTATACATAAATAAAAAAACACATCCAACATAGCTGACATTTTTTACTGAAAGTTTCATGAGTTTTACATAGACAGCCAAGTACAAACCCCATTTAGATTCCAGCTGTAAGAACTTATAAAAGTTGTTCATAAATTTACCACCCCCATGTTACCCTTGTCAATAAACAGGTGTTCTATTTGGGCAATTCACAACTAACATTAAAGTCCAATAATAACTAACAGTTCTAGTTCAGATCAGGCAGTTCATTCATTGCAGTCATGCCCTTGCCATGTTTTACTGTCATTCCTCATGTGAAGCCTCTCAGGAGAACTATGGAGTCAGAATGCAGTATTCAGGCAAAAAAAGACCCACACTTCCTAATGGGATGTCTAATTCTCAGAACATCTTGTGACAACCGTGCCCTGCCCCACCAGTCAAGGAGCCTCAATCCTCACCACTAACACCAGGGAGGGCGTCTCATAGAAGAGGAAAAAATAACAAATGCACACAGTAAAGTACAATTTCCCTTAAGTGCACACAGTGATCACAGTCAGTCTGAGCTAGTTGCTCCCTTGCTCTCCAGGTCCCCAATAAGACTCCCCACTGGCACAGCTATAGGGTCCAGATCTCAGCCTAGCTGGCAAGCTAACCTCCAGTACCCTCTCTGTCCCACCAGTGCTTCATGTCCCTGCCCATGTAGCTGACACACAACACACACTTTGAGATAAGTATTTATACAACTTCACAGACACTCCTGGGAAAGGCTGACACAGATTCTCCAGCTGTGTCCCTTTATCCAGACTATACAGTAGTAATTTCTACCACCACCAGTTAATACTTATCAGCTACCCAAAGGCCCTTAAAAGGATGTCCAATTATTACTGTGCAATATTATTATCCAATTGGTTATGTGACTATTCAGTCTAAGGCTTATTAAAGTGGCTTATTATAATAAACTCTATAGATAGGCAATGTACTCTAGAGCTTACTTATCTCTACACAAACCAGACACAGGTAAAAGTTTTTAAAATATTTAATAATAAATAATTAAAACACAAGACAATACTACTACACCACAGTGATATCTAAGAGCTCAGAGATCACAGAAACTTAAAACAATACAGTTGGAAAGTTCTGGTATAACAGAAAAACACTTGTCTAACTTTCTTCTAAGTTCCTAGCTATTACTACGAGAAAACATATTTCAAAGACACTACTTACATAAGACAACAGGCAGAGTGCTGATAAATGGGATATCTAGATCAAAATGCTCACAGTCTCTCTCTGAACAATAGTTTTTAAACTCACAAACAAACTTATTTGTTAGGCCCTCCCAAACTACATCATTTTGACACTTAGGTTTTCCCAGTATACACATTACATCATTTTGACACTTAGTCTGGAGTTCCCAGGCAAACAAACTGCATTATTTAGTAAGCTAACACCTGCTCAGGAAACTGCAACAATAAAAGACATTTCACATGTACACTCTAGCAATTATTCCTTAAGTTAAGACAATAGAGAGAATGTGTTCAGCCAGCCACTTTGGCACCACTATTTAGATAATTTTAACTTCAAAGAACATTTGAAATGCGTGGCTTGGTTTTCTTTACAACAGATGGCAATGTTGCAACAATCTTGACGTTCACATTTTACAGTGTTTTCTTTCATTTAGGAACATAAGCCTGTATTTTACATTTATATATACAAATGATAGAATTATGTATCAAATAATTCTATTTGACTAGGCTTGCAGCCTTTGTCCATCTTTCCCCAATCTTCATATCTCTTCCCCCCTGGATAACTCAAGCTAGTTTTTCAAGTGACCCTTGAGAAATGCTGCTTGAGAGGGTTAGATCTATCTGAGGGTACCTCACCCCATTCCCTTTCTTGAGAGCCCATCTGCAGTCGCATAGCTACTCCCCACTGCTGTGTTGCACTGACATATCATGCTTGCAACACCAGGATCCATCTTAGCAACTTGGCATTTTGCTGACTGGCTCTGTTTAACTATGTTAGAGGATTGTGATCTGTCATTACAGTGAATTTTCTTCCATACAGATAAGGCTGAAGTTTTTGCAGTGCCCACACTATGGCTAGACATTCTTTTTCAACAGCTGCATAGCATTCCTCCCTGAGTTGGAGCCTACAACTGAGACAAACCAATGGGTGCTTTTCCCCTTCTGAAGAAATCTGGCTTAAGTACAGACCCCATCCCATGGTTTGAAACATCCAACTGTACAACACATTCTTTGCTGTAATCTGGACTGGTTAACACAGGGGGTTCTCCCAAAGCTTCTTTAAGATTTTGAAATGCCTGCTCACATGCTGGGGTCCACACTACCTTATCTGGCCTGTTCTTCCTTGTCAGGTCTGTGAGGGGAGCAGCTATGGTACTATAACTAGGGGCGAACATTCTGTAGTACCCTGCTGTCCCTAAGAATGCCCTCACCTGCTCTTTGGTAACAGGTACAGGCCATGCCTGAATTGCTTCCACGTTGGCAGGTTCTGGCCTTATCTTAATGCTCCCCACTCTATATACTAGGTAGGAGACCTCTGACATACGCACCTGACATTTGCTCAGCTTAATGGTCAGCCCTGCCCTCTGTAGTCTGCCCAGCACCTCCCTGACATGCTGAAGGTGCTATGGCCAGGAATGACTGTAGAGTGCAATATCATAGAGGTAAGCAAGGGCAAATCCTCCTGTTAGGATATTATCCACCAGCCTCTGTAAAGTCTCTATGGCATTCTTCATCCCAAAGGGCATCTTTGTGAACTCGTACAAGCCAAAAGGAGTCACCAAGGCTGACTTCTCTCTAGCACTGGGTGTCAAGGGCACCTGCCAGTAACCCTTGGAAAGATCAATGGTTGTAAGATACTTAGCCCCACCCAGCTGCTTTAGGGCCTCGTCTGTCCTAGGCATTGGGTAAGCATCTGACTCTGTGTGACTATTTAATTTCCTGTAGTCCACATAGAACCTGATGCTGCCACCCTTCTTTGGCATCAACACCACTGCAGAAGCCCAGGGACTGCTGGACTCTTGAATCACCCCTAGTTCCCACATCTACTGTACCTCTTCCATCACAGTCTGTCAGACTCTCTCAGGCACCCTATAAGTGGCCTGCCTAATAGGCCTTTGGGGTCCTGTATCCACCTGGTGCTGCACCAGGTGGGTGCACCCTGGTTTCCCAGTGAACATGACCCCAAATTCCAGCAACACTGCTTGGATTTCTTGAACCTGGGTAGGAGATAGCTGCTGGGACATTGCTACCCCTTCCACCGAGGTGTCAGCCTGAGCATCACTGAGGAGATCAGTCCCCAGATCTCCCTCAGCCTCGTCCTGCAATTTACTTCAAATGCTCAGCACAACAGCCTCCCTATCATGGTAAGGTTTCATCATATTAACATGGTACAATTTGTGCCCCTGCTGTCTGCCTAGCACTTCCACCATGCAGTTACCTTTCTTAGCTCTTTGTAGGGTCCTGCCCAAGCTGCTTGCAGCTTGTTGCATCTGACAGGAATGAGAACCATTACCTGCTGCCCCACAGCATATTCTCTGGCTCGAGCATTCCTGTCATACCACATCTTTTTCTGTTGTTGGGCTTCTGACAGGTTCTCCTGGGCCAAACCCATGAGTTCCCTGAGCCTTGTCCTGAGATTTAGGATGTATGCCACAACAGATTCCTTGTGAGACTCACACTCACCTTCCCACTCAATTTAAATTAAATCTAGAGGTCCCCTCACCCTATGCTCATACATCAACTCAAAGGGTGAAAAACATGTGGATTCCTGGGGAACCTCTCTGTATGCAAATAACAGATGGGGCAAATATTTGTCCCACTCCCTCTTAAACTGATCTGCTAATGCCCATAGCATAGACTTGATTGTAGAGTTTAACCTCTCAACAAGACCATTAGCCTGGGGATGGTAGGAGCTGGTCTTCATGTGCTTCACCACACAGGACTTCCACAGACAAGCCAGCAGGTCTGACATGAAATTGGCACCTCGGTCAGTCAGTATTTATTTTGGGAAACCTACCCTGCTGAAAATCTCTAACAAAGCATTCGTCACCTTCTCTGCCTCAATGGAGGACAAAGGCACTGCCTCAGGGTATCGTGTAGCATAATCCACTATCACTAGGATATACTTTTTTCCTGTGGAACTTGGGGTACTCAGAGGACCCACAATATCCACAGCTAACCTCTGAAATGGCTCCTCAATTTCAGGCAAAGGCATCAAAGGAGGTCTTACCTTGTCTCCTGCCTTGCCTATCTTTTGACACTGCTCACAAGTCCTGCAGTACCCTGTTACATCTCTGGAAATTCCAGACCGATAGAAGTTTTGTATAATATGCCTCTTTGTACATTTTATGCCCATATGACCTGCAAAGGGAATATCATGGGCTATGGCTAGAAGTCCAGAAAACACTTCACTGCCAAATATCCAAATAAAACAAAGATAAGTAATCACCAAGAACGTAGTATTTAATGAAGCTTTCGGGCACACATCCCTTCATCAGCATACATAGTCACATCTAAATGTTCTTTATATAGAGGGTCATTTAAAAACACATGATCAAAACCAGCTTATATCTGAAATAAATAGGAAAGTACAGACAAATGCCCTATATAAACATATCATGGAATTTGAGAATCATAATTTTAAATTCAGAATTGTAGACATAGTTGAGCAATCTATAAGAGGTGGGGACATAAATAATGCTATAGAGTTAAAAGAATTAGACTGGATAATTAGATTACAGGCAGATTCAAATCCAGGTCTCAATAGTGCAGTCAGTATAAAGCCTGTTTTAGTCAGAAAGCAGTTAGAAATAAAATAAAATAAGATAAATATATGCCAACTATATGTGTATGTATGTTATTATACTGTTTTTTAGATGATAATCATGCTTAGTAAAATTCTGTCATTTTTAAAGTTTTATAAAAATTTCAAATATAAATGGTTGATTATATGCTTTTAATTTATTTAATGATGTAATTGTTTAGATATATTTTTATAGGCTGGTTTTGATCATGTGTTTTTAAATGACCCTCTATATAAAGAACATTTAGATGTGACTATGTATGCTGATGAAGGGATGTGTGCCCGAAAGCTTCATTAAATACTACGTTCTTGGTGATTACTTATCTATGGCTAGAAGTGCCAGATGGTTGGCTCTAGGCACTACCAACTGCTGTACTCTCACCTTCTAGCCCTCCCTCAGGGGTCCACTCTCTGTATAGCAACCCTTTGTCCCTGTATACAGATTCCTCCTTCCCTTGAGAATCAGGTGCTTCTCTAGCTACCTGCCTCAGGCCTTGTAATGTAGGGTCTGAGAACTGAGCCTATCTCAACTCTCTCCTTGTAAACCTTCCCAGCTCCCCTTCCACAGGAAGTCTGGCATCCTCTGACAGTGGTGTCTCACTGTCAGCCAGGGCATTACTACTCACTTCTACCTTTGCAGTTACCTGTCCAAGGGAACATCAGTACCCACAAGCAGCTATGGGTCACCTTCAGTCTCACTGCTGTGGAGTATCTCCCTCCCTGAAGTAACCAACTCACCAGTTCTGGCTGCAAGCATGCAGTCTGTTTGGGTCTCCCCCAGGCTACAAAACCCACATGCTTGTTTCCTAGCCTCACTGTGTATAAATGCATAAGTGCATGGTACTGCCTCATCCAAATCCTTCACTCTCAGGACATTTGCAGGATGGTAGTTCCATACTCCTGTTGCCTCAAGACAACCTACTGTTGGCATTTTGTCTTTCTCACTTACAGGCTCACTCACTTTTGGTTCCCCACCATGCCTCCGTGGATGTCTGTATGCCACATGGCCCCACTGGTTGCATTCAAAACACTTCACCCTAGGTCCTGGATGTGTACCTGGACTAGTGGCCTCCCCTCCTACTGGCAGATTCTGTTGGGGCAGTCTGTGCTGCCCACCATGGGTTCCTTTAGTCCCATGAGCAGTACTGGGAGTCCCCTTCCTGTGCAGGCCTGCCCTGCTGGCCAGGTATAGGTATCCCTTCTTCCCCAACTAATCTGAAGTAGCATATTGTCTATCAGCTAACCAGATCCTCTTGTCCTCAGGCAAAATGCTAAGGGCTTGTTCCCTCACCAAAAGGTCTGCCAGACCTTCAGAAGTGGTGACCTGACATCCACTCACACAGCTATGAAAATAAGTGCTCGGTTCAGCAACATATTCAAATACATTTTCATCTGCCTTTCATCTATGCTCACAAAACGTTTTCTTATACATTTCAGGTGTTACCTTAAAACATTCTAACAGACATTTTTTTTACAGCAGCATAATCAAAACAGACAGAGTCAGGCATCTGTGATATAAAAGTTACAGCTTTCCCATGGAGTAAGGGGGTCAGGAATCGTACCCAAAGCCTTTGGTCAACACTAAACTGTTTGCATACCCTTTCAAACATGTGAATTAAGCTATCAACATTGTCCCCCTTTTTAAATTGGGGAAGAAATTTGCTTACTTGTGCTTCTGGGGTCCAGTTACTCCCTTCTCCATTACCTCCATGACTCTGGCAAAGAGTCAGCATTTCCCTCTCATACTTCCTCTGACGCTCGTTTTCTTTGGCTTCTATCTCCAAACGCCTGGCCTCCAATTCAAGTCTCTTAAGCTCCAGCTAGATTTTTAAGTCCACTGCAGAAAGGCTGAGCTGTCCTTTCTCCGAGGATATTGTATCTCCACTGCCAGTGTGATTTTCCTTTGCAGAAAGTTTGAGCTGTCCATTCTCCGAGGATATCGTATCTCCACTGCCAGTCTGATTGTCCTCCTGGATGCTTTGATGCAGCTGTAACCAAGGCTACAATCAGGTCTGCCTTAGTCAGGTTTCCATGTACCAGTCCCCTAGCCTGGCACATCTCCACCAGCTGGCTCCTTGTCAGCTTTCCACACTCCTGTGCTGACATGCTGCCCGCTCACCCTGACTAACTAAGCTAGCAAAAGAAATAAAACAATTGTGATCTGAACTCTGAGTATACACTGTGGGGATGATTTAGAGTACAAAACACCTTCACAGATCACTGTACATAAGCTACAGGATTCACTCTACCCACACCACTGCAAACCACAAGTGAGGATATCTTATCCCAACTACTGTGAACCACAACTGTGAGGATATTTTATCCTACCACTGCCACCAGAAATGTGACGACCATGCCCTGGTCTAGCAATCAAGGAGCCTCAATCCTCACCACTAACACCAGGGAGGGTGTCTCATATAAGTGGAAGAATAACAAATATACACAGTAAAATACAATTTCCCTTAAGTGCACACAGAGATCACAGTCAGTCTGGGGCTGGTTGCTCCCTTGCTCTCCAGGTCCCCAATAAGAATCCCCACTGGCACAGCTATAGGGTCCAGATCTCAGCCTAGCTGGCAAGCTAACCTCTAGTACCCTCTCTGTCCCATCAGTGTTTCATGTCCCTGCCCAGGTAGCTGACACACCACACACACTTTGAGATAAGTATTTATACAACTTTACAGACACTCCTGGGAAAGGCTGACACAGACTCTCCAGCTGTGCCTCTTTACCCAGGCTATACAGTAATAATTCTGCCACCATCAACTAATACTTATCAGTTACCCAAAGGCCCTTACAATGGTGTCCAATTATTACTGTGCAATATTGTTATCCAATTGGTAATGTAACTATTCAGTCTAAGACTTATTAGAGTGGCGTATTACAATAAACTCTATAGATATGCAATGTACTCTAGAGCTTACTTATCTCTACACAAACCAGCCACAGGAAAAGGTTTTTTAAATATTTAATAATAAATAATTAAAACACAAGACAATACTACTACACCACAGTGATATCTAAGAGCTCAGAGATCACAGAAACTTAAAACAATACAGCTAACACCTACTCAGGAAACTACAACAATAAAAGACATTTCACATGTACACTCTAGCAATTATTCCTTAAGTTAAGACAATAGAAAGAATGTGTTCATCCAGCCGCTTCGACACCCCTATTTAGATAATTCTAACTTCAAAGAACATTTGAAATGCTTGGCTTGGTTTTCCTTACAGCAGATGGCAGTGTTGCAACAATCTTGAAGTTCACATTTTACAGTGTTTTCTTTCATTTAGGCACACAAGCCTGCATTTTACATTTATATATACAAATGATAGAATTATGTATCAAATTCTATTTGACTAGGTTGGCAGCCTTTGCCCATCTTTCCCCAAACTTCACACAGCTGTCAAATGCCTGTTGACAAACAACAACCATTTTTTTTTCTGGATCTCATAGTTACAAAAAGGTGACAGCTATGCATGCTCTTTTTGGGTAATAACTCTGTGTATCATACACAGACATGAGGTTTTAGACTGGTTTATTCTTAACAAAATATGCATCTGTACCTCTAAGGTTTTGCTATATGATTTTCTGTTAGGAATATTACTAACTAAATTTATAATAGTGTTCTGGGCTGGGCTGGTCTGCTGCCTCTGGCTAATTCTGACACATTTCTCCAGCTATGCTAGTTCTCCTTGATTAACTTCCTACTACTGTTTTCCCTTCCCATTGCCTAGCACTCTTTACATTGCCTAAGCGGGTCTGACCACCATGCACCGGGTTTTAAAAGAAAAAAAAAACAGGAAATAGAATTCTGTGCACATTTGAGCACTGTGCTTGCACGGCACACCCCTGGGCTTAAACAGGAAGGCAATGTGAAGTAAAAACAGTACTAGGAAGTTAATCAAGGAGAACTAGCATAGCTGGCAAGTGAAATGTGTCAGAATCAGCCAATTACACAGGCAGCAGACCAGCCCAGCCCAGAGCACTACTATAAACTATGCAAACACCTTCCACTCTGGTTTTTCCCATGCTCTACGCCACAAATGTATACAAGCGGGGAAGTTTTAACAGACAAACCAACAAAATGATAGGGGCTGCAATAGCTATTATACAACAACTTGTGTAAGAAGCTGAGGGTGGTGAGGATGTGAATGCTGCCGACCAACCCACAGTGAGCAGATGGAGAAGAGTGTACAGACCCAGGGTAATCTACCAGGGACTACATGAGCTGGAGATAGTGGAGCGCTATAGGGTGGACAGTGACCTACAGCAAATTGTTGAGCTGTGCCTGCCACACCTGACACACAGAACTAACAGAGGGGAACCCATCCCAGTGGATACCAAGGTATGTATAGGCCTAAGAATACTAGCTACAGGTACCTTCCAAAGGCCAACTGGGGATATAATGGGGATCTCACAGGCATTAGCATCCAGGGTACTCCACCAGTCCCTGGATGCCATGTCAGCACTTGCCGGTGAGTATGTATATTTCCCCGACACCCATGAGGCACCGGCCAGCAATATGCAACTGTTTCACCATATAGCAGAATACCCTGAGGTAGTGGGTGCTATAGACTGCATGCACATAGGCATCGAAGCACCACCCGGTGAGTGGGGTAGGGTCTACATCAACCACAAGTGCTCCCCCTCCAACAACTGCCAGGTCATGTGTGATGCCTAGAACATAATAATGAATGTGTGTGCTAGCTGCCCTGGAAGCTATCACAATTCCCACATATGGCATCTGATGCAGCTGTACCAGTGCTTTGCCAATGGGGACATCCCTCACGGTCACCTAGTGTGGGATGCTGAATATGCACTGGAGCTGTGGCTGATGACACCCATCAGAAATGCACACACACCCGAACAAGAACTCCATAATCAGGCACATGCACTGACCAGGATTATAATAGAGCATGTGTTTGGGATGCTCACATCACAGTTCTGGTGCCTAGACACATAGGTTCATAGGTTAGTACTAGGTTAGCTGCCATTGCGAGCCATTGTAATCCTAGCAAATTATCCCTTGTGAGACTCAAACACTGCACCTTGTATTTGTAAGGCAAACACCTTAACCATTAGGCCAGCCTCCCAACTCCACATTAGGTGGAACCTTACAGTACTAACCAGCTACATGTACCCAAATTGTCATAGTATGTGCCATGCTACACAATATGATCCTGTGCAAACAGCTGCAACAGGTACAGCACTGGGCAGGGCCACACAGCCCCCCACCTTTGCCAAGGCCTGCACAGGCACAGAGTGACTCAGAGGAGGAACAACCTGAGCCTGTCCCAATAGGCAGAAGGAGGCATGCTGAGTATGCCCTGGCCTTGGCAAAGAGGCAACTCATAGCACATACACTTACACAGGAGGGACCCAGGAAATAACACCTCTCTCTGACTTTCACATACAGTAAAAGGGATGCCAAACATGACACTACCTGTGCTCAACCATCCGTAGGGAGTGTACTATGTGCATCCGACATAGGGAGCCCTGCAGCACCACCCTCAATAATGGTACACCCACGAGGTAAGTGACTCACACATGCCAGCCAGGGAGGTTCACATACCCAACAACAGTCACAGCCAGCAGGACAGGTGTAGACAAACACAAACAAAGGCTGTGTTATGGCCTCTGAATGATGCCTATGGGTAACCTCCCTCAGGCCTACAGAAACAGGCTACAGCAGGTCAGGCAGTGGGATGTTAGTACTGAAGGGTAGAAAGTCAGAAACTGATATGTAGGTCAATCAAAGCTATGACCTGTAGTACACCAATATGCCTCTAGTCATGATAGGTTAGAATACAGAATGAAATGGAGTACCTGACATACCAGTACAGTCATAGCAAATATGTAAAAGTGTCTAGAGTGCCCCCCCATCCTAAGTAGAAATGTAATAACAGTCAGGTGTGCCCCCCAATCCTGTGTAGAAATGTAGAAACAGGCAGGTGTGCTCCCCCAATCCTGTAAAGAAATGTAGAAATAGTCAGATGTACCCTCCATCCTGTGCAGAAATGTAGAAACAGTCAGGTGAGCTCCTACCAACCCTACCTATTTATGTAGTAATGGTCTGGTGTGCTCCCCCAAATTCTGTGTAGAAATGTAGAAATAGTCAGATGTGCCCCCCCAATCCTGTGTAGGAGTGCCCCCCAATCCATTGTACACACGTTGTAACAGTCAGGTGTGCCCCCCACAACTCTATGTAGAAATGTAGGAACATGTATGTGTAGGTATAATACCAGTGGAGCACAGTTGTACAGAGGTGGCCAAGGTAGCAGAATAGGTAGTAGCATCTGCACAATATGCAGGTATGTGTGTGTTAGGTTAGTGTGTGTTTCATATTGTGTGAGAGTAGTAGGTATGTATGCATGTTGAGGTAAGACCTGGTGGCCATTGCCCACTAACACTAATGACAGGGAGAATTCCTCACAACTGCAGTGCCAAACACAATACCCACTAGTATAACACAAGCTAGCAGTAAGCCATTGCAAATATATGGTAGTAATATGTGTCACCATCTGAAAGACTGACATGGCACGGCTGTTGGGCTAGATATACAAGCAGTACACAGGAGAAAGTACCCCAGACATACAGTATATATTGTGTCACTGTGAAATGTGCACACTGTTGGAATAGTACAAACAGGTATGCATCACATTATTTGGTCCTGTAGTAGGGGATACCGGTGTTGTCTGCCCAAACACTCACAGATCACAAAGGAGGTAGGACTGATGTAGTGGGAAACAGCTGATGCACCTGCACATGCAAGCATAACTGGAATGCCCAATGCATATCTGTGTGTCAGATGCAAGTAGTGTCCATAGCACACATGCACCCAGCTCACGCAAAAACTGTATTCCTATCCACTGTGTGTGCAAAGCATGAGTGGTGCATAGTGAGGAGTGTCTGCACTAACATCTGCAACTGCCAGATATGTCTGATCCACTGTTGTCTGCAGACATGGACTTCATGTGTGTAAGTGTGTGAGCATGCCCAGTATGACCTTTCAGTATGTTGTTGTCTTGCATTGCCTTAATTTCTCTAAGTGTGTGAGCATGCCCAGTATGCCCTTCTGTACTGCATGTGTGGGTCGATTCCAGGTAGTTTGTACTCAAGCACAGACCTTTGTGTTGTACTCCAACAGGTAGAAAATTGTTTCTGCAGTGTGTCCATCGATCATTCACACGTACACACACTGGCCTCCCCATAGCACTACTATGACAAGCATGTTGAGGTCATCCATTGTGAAATACAGCTTTTCTCTAGATGGTGACAGCCGTGAGAGTTACTGATTTCATATCCCTCATAGGACATATGTTGCAACAAACCCTGTTACAACTGTAAATGTATGAGGGTATCACAGCAACATGTTAATATTGGCCCTGTGTATGTGCCTCCAGCCACAACTCTGTCACCCTTTGTATATATATCATGCAGTAAGAGGTGCATATGTGCTGTACACCATAATTAGTGTCATCATATCTGATAACAAGCCAGTGAGATATCAGACTGCTACACACGTTATGTGTAGTAGGAGGTTACAATTTATGACATACCATGGACATTCTGTGGTTGTGTGTACAGTATTGAGGTCTGCATACTCATGGTGATTGTCGACACTGTGTGTATTGTTCATGTGTACTTTGGCCTGTGTACAGACTGTGGTAGATGTCATTGTTCATGGTCCTGTTCTATCTGATGTTACATGCTGCTCCACTGTATATTACCCTATCGGCTTACATGTTTGTAGGGCCATACACACACGTCCCATACCACAGTCAGGCTTCGGACAACACTGTGGAGTAGACTAGTTTATGTAGGATTAATGTGTCTATGGCACATATGAGGATGGTGTTGCATAGATAGTCCATATACTGTAATATTACGCTAGCTTTCCATATGTTAATATGGCTGTGTTCACATTGGTTACGGTTATACACTTTCACACAGGTGCATCATACTCTGTGCTGTGACATGCCTGTAAAGCTTGCTATACATGCTGGTACTTGTGCATTCCCCCATAGGAAGTGTAGGCCAGTGTTGAGCCAGTCTGCCTGTAGCCTACACAATGTGTTGTTACATGTCTAGCAGCTTAGTGTACTTACCCAGTGAGATGTCATGCCCAGATACTTGCCAGATGTACTGCTTTCGGGCCACCATAATAGTCATGTATATCAGACAGAGCAGTGGGATACTGTACAGATGTATGCAAATATCTAGTGGCTAGTATGTGGTCATGGCACCTCCGTACCAGTGGTTATCATGTGTCAGGACAGACAGGAGTGTGTGAATGCATAACCTATGGGGGCAAATGTGTAACAGTAATGTGTTATACCCATCTACATGGCTATTAACATCCACATTGTCAGGCTTGGTCCACATGTCTTGCACTAAGGGGTTCTGTGTATACCTCTGGACTGTCCAGAGTGTGTCAGACTATCCACATATATTGGTCAATATCTCTGCTGTAGTCCACAGGACCATTGCATGCTAGCAGTAATACTGTCCTTTGATGTCCTTAGGATGTCTGTCAGTAGCCAATGGTGCACATAATATAAGCAGTTGTGACCACTCACATACACCATGTCTATGCTGCCTTAAGGTATCTGGATGTACATTACCATACAATCCACCTTGGGTAAATGCAGGCCTACCGCCTCCTGCCATACAGACTGTTCTGTCTATCAGTGTGCTTGTGATGGTGCCAGTTATGCCTTGTTATGTAACAGTTACGTCCCATTGTGTCAACTGAGTTCTTTACCCCCTCGGGACTGTGTACAGAGTGTAGATAGAGGCTGCTGAACTATACATCTGCATTACTTACTGTTGATTGTTTGGTATCCTGTGGCCCAGTCTGTCTTTACTATTGTACTACTTGAAGTCCTCGGCCTGGACAGCAACATTTGTAAACCTTTCCGGACTACTGTATTAGTATAACTGTTTCACAGTTGCATTACTCTGTTTATTTCCATGTCAGTGTCTAAACAGCTATGTGACATGGCATATACAACTTTAATAGTACACAAACAAAGCTTCCCCATTTATGAAAACCTGTGTGTGGTTTTATATCCTTTGACCTCTCTGTGGGTATTTGTTGCAGGCAACGATTGTCATTTGCATGGGTGGCTCATACAGTGTCCAGTTGTTAAGGTGGTAACTGTAGGCATAGTGGCTGTTCCATATTGTGTGCAGCTTCTACATATGTATCTTACCATACATATCTCTGCGAGTGTATGTGTAGGTACATATATATCTATATATATATATATATATATATATATATATATAGATATATATATATATATATATCTATATCTATATATATATATATATATATATATATATATATATATATATATATATATATATAAGTATATCTGTATCTCCATATATGTGTCTGTGTATATGTATCCTAGGGATGTTGATAGCTTCCACATTGTACATTCCCTATGGGAGCCAGACTGTACTGCATGATATGTTACTGATACCAGCCTAGCATCATACAGGTGAGATGGAGTACTGCAAACATCTTGCACCCATGTAGTGTCACGGCCTGATTATGGGATCTGCAACAACTGGTAGTGTATTGCAGGCAGACGTGTTTGGCTGTGGGGGGAGCATACCTATTCGTACAAGACGTATGTTGATTGGGGCCTCTCAACCCCATTAATGTTGCATGTGGACATATATGTTTTTTTCTTTTGTTCCCATTGTTATCTATAGATGTATGTCCGTATATACCTATAAAGATATATATTTCTGCTTACATATATATCACTTGCTATATATATATATATATATATATATATATATATATATATATATATATATATATATATGGGTCACCTTCAGATGCCCGACAACGCGTTTCGCCGACACGGAATCCGACGGGACGAAAACACCGACGATGCAGATGACCGACAAGGTGAGAACCCGACGGACTCGGTAAGTGTGCGATAGAGTGAGGGATTTAGCGTTAGGGAGCAGACAGGTAAGTGTGCGATAGTGAGGGACTGTAGGTTTAGGGGTGGGTTAAGTGAGTTAGGGTTAGGGTGCAGGTAGGGTGTGTGTGCGATAGTGAGGGACTGTGGGTTTAGGGGTGGGTTAAGTGAGTTAGGGTTAGGGTGCAGGTAGGGTGAGTGTGCGGTAGTGTCGGACCTTGGGGTTAGGGGTGGGTAAGTGAGTTAGGGTTAGGGTGCAGGTAGGGTGAATGTCCGGTAGTGTGGGAACTTGGGGTTAGGGTGGGTAAGTGAGTTAGGGTTAGGGTGCAGGTAGGGTCAGTGTGCGTAGTGTCGGACCTTAGGGTTAGGGTTTGGGTTAGGGATAGTGGATATGTTATGTAGTGTTCTGTGTTGTTTACTTGTAGTTTGTTGGTGTAATGGTTTTCGTGTTTTGCATTGTCGGTATTTTTTGTTGTCGGTCTTTTGGTGTCGGTGATTTGTGTGTCAGCGAAACACGATTTTGGGCATCTGAAGGTGATCCATATATATATATATATATATATATATATATATATATATATATAGATATATATATATATATATATATATATATATATATATATATATATATATATATATATATATATATAGACATATAGATGTAGACATATATATCTATAGATGTATGGATTTGTATGTATATATGTTTATATATATAGATATATATATATATATATATATATATATATATATATATATATATCTACATATATAAATATGTTTTATATGTTCAGATATTAATATATATATATATATATATATATATATATATATATATATATATACATACACACACATACATCTACATGTTGGAATACATTCCCTGTACTGATAAATGACTGGGTTGGATGATATGTTTGTAGAAACATCATGGTTATGTATATCTGACATGGCTTAGTGGTAAATCGCTATGCTGTGCAGGGTCCTGCCTTTGAGCCTTGCAGTGGCTGTTTAATTTGTTGCTGGGTAGAGCAAGGGCAGTTGGATACAGAGTGATTAAGGCACTTTTGAGCAGTTGTAAGCAGATTTGTGCGGGTTTGCATGGGTTTGCATGGAGGTAAGCACTGCTAACTTCTGCTTACTGTTTCTTATATTCAGTTAGCTTCTAAATTGTTTAACCTGTGTAGGCATTTCTTACCCCCACCCAAACAGGCTTAAACCCACTTACTGCTGCTTAAAAGTGCTTACTCTGGCTTACACCCATGCTAATTTCTTTAAAATAAAGGAAGAAGGGTTGATAGGAAAGTGGTGAAAAAGGGGCACAAAAAGAAAGAGCGAAAGACAGTAGGAAAAATATCTAGGGATATGGAGGAAGGGTGTGGGGAAGGTCCATAGCTGCCCATTTTTTCTACAGTAACAGCTGTGCATATACACTGAATTTGGAGGTAGATTATGACACTCAAACCCCTGGGAGAGGGGTGACGACAACAGTAATAAGTTGTGAAGCCAATTAGACCTGATTACATGTGTCAAGTGGACATGTGTGCGAAATGGACAACTATGTATGGGCCGAGATTTTTTTGGGGAGAACTGATTGCCTTTTTTTTCTTTTGTTTTTCAGGTTAGAGTGGGAATGTTGGGGAGGGATAGTAGGTATATTTGCGAAGGTAGGTTGGGTAGGTTAACAGACAAGACAAACAAGATGCATGCAGGGGGGGTAAACATCTTGATTGGGAGGGGTGTTGGGAAATCAGAAGCCCATGAGCCCCCTAGTCGAAACATTGTGACTGAGGTCTCCACCCATGGGCAGTCACCACTGCATCTTCACAGCCCTGAAGGTGGCTGTGCTGGGGGCTGAGTCACAGAGCCAGCCTTACCCTCTACTCGCGACATATGGCCCTCGAGCTGGCATAGCAGATCACCAAGCTGCTGGTTGAGCTCACTACTCACCATGACCCGGACCTGGTGATGGGTGACAGGTTCCTGTCTGCGACCACTCCCAGGGGTGGTAAGCCCCATCCCCTGAGGCAGTTCCACCTGAAGGTGGTGCAGGTCCAATGAACAGGGAGGTCCCGGGTTGGGTCCCAGACATGCTGGTGCCCAGTGCCATGGCCAGCTGAGGTGGGACAGGTGGGTTCGCTTGGACCAGCCTTACCAAACGTGCTATAGTGTTTAGAGTTTATCAACATATGTGGGTTAGTAATAGTCAACACATTCCATGATTAGGTATAATAGCATGCATAGATATTCCCATTAACCCAAACACCAGATACAGAACAGTTGTATAGCAAACAGAAAACATGCATATATGGGACCACAGTGGTATTAAGAACAGCATTCAGGTACATTGATGGCAGCATGCCACCAATGTTGGAATAATTCAATATGGCACATGCATGGGAACAATTAAAATATTTATCAAACAATTGGACATTATCAGAATCAGCCCAGAAATTAGAAGTTTATTGGCCATTTTGGGCTAATTTCTATCTCTTTCATTTCCCTGCTATAAAACCCGCATTTGCAAGGTTTTTGT
Organism: Protopterus annectens; assembly: GCF_019279795.1. NCBI lineage: Eukaryota > Metazoa > Chordata > Ceratodontiformes > Protopteridae > Protopterus > Protopterus annectens. The sequence continues at coordinate 1,433,779,249 of NC_056731.1, read as the reverse complement.
GCTAGTATACAGCTCAGCAAGCTCCTGCCTAGTGCCCTGCAGAGTTCTACAGCAGCAGAGAGACAAAAGAGAGACTTTGGAGTGATTAAGTATAATTTATCTGCATTTTCTTGCTGCATTTAGCTAATTCCACCTAAAACGCCAATTTTCTAGAGTTTCTGTGATTTTAAAAAGCTTGTTTCAGCTACATATTGTACTTATTTTACTGCCTGCATTTTAACAAAGTCATTTCCATGTTTAAATTACTTGTTTAACTGTTGTAGGCTACACACTCAAGTATGATAGCCATTTCTGTGCATTTAAAGTGTGTTTTGATTGTATCTGCTTTATTTTCTGAAAAATATATATATATATATATACTTGTTTTCTCACCTTTCTAAGCTAGTTTAGTCCAATTTTCAGGTTAGTGCTGAATTCAGGGCTGTGTTACAAGTCTCTGTGTTTGCCCATACCTTACTTGGATAGAAGGAAGTTTCTCTGTTGACTGTGAGAGAGGGAGCTTTGAGCAGCCTATCTGTCCCAGGAGGAGTGGTTTCAGCACATAAATTAGTAGTTTATTGGCCATTTTGGGCTAATTTCTATCTCTTTCATTTCCCTGCTATAAAACCCACATTTGCAAGGCTTTTGCACTAGTATACAGCTCAGCAAGCTCCTGCCTGGTGCCCTGCAGAGTTCTACAGCAGCAGAGAGACAAAAGAGAGATTTTAGAGTGATTAAGTATCATTTTTCTGCATTTTCTTGCTGCCTGTAGCTAAGTCTGCCTAAAATGCTGATTTTCTAGAGTTTCTGTGATTTAAAAAGCTTGTTTCAGCTACATATTGTACTTATTTTACTGCCTGCACTTTAACAAAGTTGTTTTGTGTTTAAACTACCTGTTTAACTGTTGTAGGCTACACACTCAAGTGTGATATCCATTTATGTGCATTTTAAGTGTTTTTTTTTATTGTATCTGCTTTATTTCTGAAAAAAACAAAACAAAAAAATGTATATATATACTTGTTTTCCCACCTTTCCAAGCTAGTTTAGTCCAGTTTTCAGGTTAGTGCTGAATTCAGGGCTGTGTTACAAGTTTCTGTGTTTGCCCATACCTTACTTGGATAGAAGGAAGTTTCTCTGTTCACTGTGAGAGAGGGAGCTTTGTGCAGCTTATCTGTCCCTGGAGGAGTGGTTTCAGCCCAGAAATTAGCAGTTTGTTGACCATTTTGGGCTAATTTCTATCTCTTTCATTTCCCTGTTATAAAACCTGCTTTTGCACGGTTTTGCACGCCGGGCAGTGCCGATTAGCTAGGGTATAACTATTCCCGGCTCCACAAAGTGTACTCTTCAAATTTTCCCTTGGAACTAGACAAACTTTCACCTTAAGCACTCAAATCATTCACTTCTCATCCCGGCACTTGCCCAAAACTCATATCAAGCACTAATAAACCTTAGCACTAGACCCCCTATACTGTAGAGAAGGACAAGGCTCTCTATTCGACCTTACCAGCCAATCAGTAAAACAGTTCACTGTACCTATCCAGGAATGTCCAAAGGGCAGTTTTAGGTGTACTCTCCAGTCCAACTGGTGAATCTGGGCATTTTGAGGCAATGTTACAATTGCCTCATGTACACAGACAACCCTCTCCTCCTTCCATCAAACACTAATACATGCAAGAGATGCAATTATACAGCCAAACTGGAGGTTAAGCTCTCTCAACCCAAGACTGGACCAGGCAGTCAAGAGGAGAAGGGAATTACTTGCATCACACCACCAGTCTCACATAGACCTATGAAACCAACACTGGCAAAAAGCACACATAAATACACAAAAACATACTCGGAAGCTCTAAATAAAAATCTGCAAAAGCAACAGAGACCTCCAAAGCAGACATCCAAGCAACCTCCACCCCCCAACACAAACCATGAAACACATGCTTCACAAAACCAGTGTGCCACACAATCACAGCCCTTAAGGCAAAATAACATACCCAACGCACTAGTAATAGGTGACTCTATAGTCAGGCATACTGACATCCCACTCACTAGGCTGAACAAAGAGAAGGTTACTGTTAGTTGCCTGTTGGGTGCCAGGATCCACCACATAACACAAGCACTTAGGTCACTCCAAAACAAGTACAAATATGACTCTGTCATTGTCCATGTTGGTGTGAATTACCTGAGCCGTACCTCCCTGGACTACATGAAAAGAGACATGGAGGAGCTCTCTGATCACATAGCCCAAGCCGGTATGACCCTGACCCTGAGTAGCATCCTGCCCTCACCAAGAATGATACCACAGTATAGAGAAAAAAATGATCAATTTCAACAATTGGCTAAGCTTCTGGTGTCATTCACAGGGGATCCAGTGTCTGTCAGCCTGGGATGACATGCTCGACAAGCCATGCTGCTTTGCTAGAGACGGCTTGCACCTGTCACCCTTAGGCTTTTGAATACTTGCCAAGGCTCTTGCTACCCCCATAGTGCCATTTTTAGGCAAGGCTCAAAAGACAAACCCACCGCAGTAAATAGCGCAAGTAACAAAAAACTGAGGGTAATGTTGCTCAATGCCAGAAGTCTAAACCTCAAAATGCACGGACTTGAGGCACTCCTCAGTATGGAGGAAAATCAATATATGTGCAGTAACAGAAACCTGGTTTAAGGCTCCAGAGAGCACCCCAGCACTACCAGGCTGCAACTCATACCATACATTTCGGCCACAAAACCCAGACCGAAATACAAATGTCGGGGTAGTATCCATATTCATCAAGGATACCCACACCTCCAGGTTAGTGGCACAGCATGATGCTTCAGAGATCATCCATGTACAACTAACAATGGGCAAAACTGATATTCAAATTATAGCTTGCTACAGATAACCTACCATGTCCCAAGGCCTCCACTCCGCATTCCTGGAATCACTGGGAAACATAAAGGTCCTACCAAACACTCTGATATTGGGTGATTTCAATTACCTAAACATTAACTGGGAGAACTACTCAAGTACGAACTCCCTTGCCCAACATTTCCTAGAATTTATAAACTTAAACGCCCTGGATCAACTGGTCAACTCTCCCAACAGAAGTGACAACATATTGGACCTGGTCATCCCCAACATGGGCGACTGGTGTTCCACACTGGAGGTCAACCCCTTACTGGTTAGATCTGACCATAAACTAATCACTCTGAATATCCACATTCCGCCACCATCCCCGTTCAAAGAAACCACTGTGAAAAACTTTTCAAAAGCAAACTTCACGTTACTTAAGACCAAGTTGGGAAGGTTCAAAGCCCCCATGCTAAAGGATAACACTGTCCAAGCTGTAAAATCCTTTACTAATGCACTCTACAGGCACTTAGAAGAATGCATGGATCATGCTATCCCAAACAAAACCAAGATTCACTCCTCCAAGAAAAGGAAACCAGTCTGGAGGACCCCTGCCATAAACAAGCTGTACAATAGAAGGAGGAAACTAGTACAGAAAAGAGTAAAATCCCAAGCAGGGAAGACATCCTTGATTAGTATCAGCAAGAAACTATGTTCCTTCATAAAATCATCCAAGGCTAGCTTCGAAATAAAAATTGCCATGGACTCCAAAGATAATCACAAGGCATTCTTTAGCTATGTCAAGAATCTAAGTGGCAATTCTCAGATCTGCTCGGAGTTAGTGCAGAATGGCACAAAATACGCTGAACTGACTGATATAGCCAACATCCTGGCAGACAGGTTCAGTGCAAACGTCACCCCCCTCTCACCCCCAAAAGGGCCCATAACTATACCAGAAGAATGTAGTGCCCCTAAAATCACAGACACTCAGGTTAAAACAGCCCTCTCCAAAGCCAAAAACACAGCATCAATGGGACTAGACGGTGTCCCAGGCTGTGTCCTACATGAGCTCAAAGATGAACTAACCCCTCACCTAAACACATTGTTTAAACTCAGCCTCTCCACAGGCTACATGCCCACACAGTGGCGCACAACAACAGTTATTCCACTCCACAAAGGTGGAGCCACAATGGACCCCGGGAACTATCACCCTATAAGCCTGACTAGCTTGGTCTGCGAAGCTATGGAGCATAACAGAAACATTGGAAACCTCCAAACACTGGACCCTACCCAGTTCGTCTTTGTTAAGGGAAGATCATGCCTCCTAAACCTGGTGGACTTCTTTGAGACAGTTACCAAGGCTATAGACAAGGGGAAGGTGGTCCACACAGCCTATCTAGACCTCGCAAATGCCTTCAACACTATTCCCCACTCAGGTATTATAGACAAGCTCACCAACCTGAACATAAACCCCTACATCACGAGATGGGTTGCCAACTGGCTCACGGACAGAACCCACATGGTAGGAGTTGCAGGAGCTAGGTCTGACTCTAAACCAGTTACAATTGGCATTCTCCAGGGCTCAGTCCTAGGACCCCTTCTGTTTGGCATATACTTCTCAGAGGTACAGGCAAGAACAGGAGGACTATGGCTGATAAGTTCATAATGACTGCAAACTAGGGGCTATAATTGACTCTCCGGCTGACACAGACATCTTCCAAAAGGGTATTACTGAGACAGATACCTAGCGTCAACACCATGGCCTCAAGCTAAATGCCAAAAAGTGCATAATCATCCCCTTTGGAAAAAACAAAGTACCCAAAAACTACCACAAAAGTGGTAGCCCCCTAAATATGGAAGACATAATAAGGGATCTGGGGGCCCAAGTAGATAGTAACCTCTCCTTTAATAATCACATTGCCAAAGTGGTTAGAAAATCCTTCTATGTGGCCCACCTAATCACAAAAGGGTTTGCATTCAGATTGAAAGAGGTCATTGGCCCTCTCTACGCATCACTCATCAGACCCATCATGGAGTACAATGCCCCATTTGGGATGTACCTTACAAGACACCTGCAACAAACTGGAAAGACCACAGAAATTCCTCACCAAGAGGATCACTGGCTTCAAGCAGATGCCCTATGCAGCTCGACTGAAGAAACTCCAGCTGTACTCGGTTGCATACCGCCTACTTAGAGGTGATCTCTGCCTGACATACAAGGCCATGTCCAACCCAGAATTGATGGACATACTCCACTTAAAGAAAACCATATCCCCTTGAGCCACAGGCTCCATGGATTTAAACCTCACCACAACAATAAATAGAATGTGCTGGAGGGCTAGATTCCTGTCCCAGAGACTTCCCATGCTCTGGAACAAGTTTCCAATCTACATTAGGCAGAGCTCCTCGCTAACCCTTCTTCAAGAGCAATCTTGATGAGTGGATGGGGAACAGAAAGTTTACCCCAGGGATCACATCAATGGCTCTGCTGGACAGAGGCACAGGGAACTAATCTAAGGGGGCCGCGAAAGCCAACACATTCTGGCTAGACTTATGAATGCCTTCGGGCAGATAGCCTAGTACCTACCTATGAACCTATGAACCTATTACATACTGGTTGGGGTGGGTATGTTGTTTATTGCTGGAGATATGGTGGAGGGGAGAAAGATGTCAATTAACGAGTATATTCCTGTAGTCCACATTACTTTCCTAGTCAGTGCTGTTATCTGTACCTTACATGTCTTACTACACTACCCTATAGCCTTAGTTTGGACAGTGATTTGGCTGTCATCATTGTTATACATGAACTGGTTTTACCTGCAGTATACAACTCTTACCTGGTATACCTGTGGAGGGAATGTATATTAACTCTAACTGACTGTTTCTACACATACTCCCAGATTCCAGGTTGATGTTATGCATATAGCTATCCAACTCTTTCAGCACAGACTCTGACCATTTGCTGACCACATGCAAGTGTACCAGGACATATCTAGAATATTGTCCTCTTCAACCTTTAGTGACTTGACACACACATATACAGGCTTTTCTACACAGTTATATTATGTAGCACAGTGTGGGTGACAGTGATCAATGATATTTTATTATTCAGAGAAACTGCAACACTTACAATTCCCTACAATACCAGAGTAAACAGTATCAGTACAGGGTATAATGTTTTTTTATTTCTCAGCACAGTGTTCATATCCGACGTACCTGTGGGAGCAATGTTTGTTAGCACTACCTGAATGTTGCCACACAAAGTTCCAGATTACACATTACTATTGTGCACATACATCTCACTCTGTTACTGTACATACTCTGGTCACAGCTTGACAACATGGGGGTGTAGATAGGACATACTTGGCTTATTACTCTCCTAACAGTTTCAGGAGTTGCTACAGTGACAGGTTTGTTCACATAGATGTTGGACAATCACGTGTATTCCTTGCTTGCTGACTAAACATCTGCAATGATCCCACAGACTTACCAGGAGGACAGGGGGACATGCAGCAGGTATGGGCCCATATACTGGACATTCTGGTCTCATCTGTATAGTTGTGGGGTATGATTCTGTATGCAGCCTACGTCCACTCCCAGGATTCAGACCATGGCTGTGTCTGCTACAACTTAAACATTGTCCATCAGAGTTGTGTGTGCTATATAGATATTGCTGTATATCTCCTATCTGCTTTCTGTCTTATAATTCTCCTGTGCTTTTGCATTCTGACCTTGTATTACAACACTCTTATACAGATTTCCTAAAAAGTTATATTTTGTAGGACAGTGTGAGTGACAGTGATGAGTAATACCTCATTATTCAGAGCAACTGCATGAGTCACAATGCCATACAATACCAATGTAAATCGTACCAGTACAGGGTTTCATTCTTGTACTTCTGGGCACAGTGTTGGTATCTGACAGACCGGTGGGAGAAATGTTTGTTAGCACTACCTGAATGTTGCCACAAATAGTACCAGATTCCACATTACTATTATGCACATATATCTCACTCTGTTACTGTACACACTCTGGCCACAGCTTGACAAGATCAGGGTGTAAATGGGACATACGTGGCATATTAGTCTCATAAGGTTTTTGGGAGTTCCAAGTGTGCCAGCTTTGTTCTCATAGATGTGTGTCAATCAGTTGTATTTCCTGTTTGCTGCCTATACATCTGGGATCATCCCTCTGATTTCCCAGGGGACTGGTTGACAGGCAACAGATATGGGCCACTTTACTGGACATTCTGGACATATCTGTACAGTTGTGGGGTATAATTCTATATGCAGACTACTACCACTGGCAGGTTTCGAACCATGGCTGTGTGTGCTAAAAATACAACAGTTCGCATCTCAGTTGCATGTGCTATTCAGATTTTGTTATTTGCCTTTTCCCTGTTTTCTGTCTATGTGTCTCTCAGTTGTATTAAATGGCCTCTGGGGATTGCACCAGTCATATACAGGCATTCCTACACATTCTATTTATGATGCACAGTGTGGGTAACAGTGCTTAATACAACAGTACTATTATGTGAATTCAAATCTACATTACCATATGATACCAGAATATACACATGCAGTCCTGTAGTTAGACCTTTATTGTCCGGCTATTACACTTTTATTTACATGCATACTATATGAGTCTCTTCCTGCCATATTCTCTGGTGTATGCAGTACTTCCCTTAATCAATACAGGTTTTATACAGGCAATTAATTTACTAATACTTTTAGATTTATTTCCCATGACAGTACATGTAAGAATATTACTGAACTGCCTTGCTTCACAGCCTCTCCAGGCGACTTCCATGGGCCTCCTGTTGCGAGGCCCGCTCAATTTCAGCTGTGGAGGACATAAGAGGATTATTTAGCCATGCCTATCCATGATATACATGAGCTGGCAATTATTACACACATAGTGGGGTGATACTTACACACAGCTGGAACATCCCCTACTGTTCTAGCATCTTAGATCCACTGCTCCAAGAGGTCCCCCTTACACTGCTTCAGGTAGGCATAGTGATGCCTGACCTGCTCACCAGTTCGGGGTATGCCAGTGGCACTGGTGGGGTCATGGGTGAGATGGTCCCAGGCTTCCGCTTTATATTGGGAACCCTGGTACTGGTCCTGCAGCAGTCTCTGCTAATGGTCTTTGACAAGGAGTCCTGCCATGACTCTGGACTCCTGGATGCACCAGCACTGCACCTGAAAGTGCACACCCTCTTCCCTTCCTGACATGGTGCCTGCAAGGGATGCTACAACCAGTTATGAGATGTATTCCCACCTTTTGGTTTTAAGTAGGGACGATTTCCTGCACTTTTTCGTGATTGGCCAGTTTTAATAAGGTTAAGCTATGAGCAAACCTGCTTACCTAAGGTTGGCATTGATTAAAGGGATATAACACTGGACACATTGAGTTAGCTGGCCTACACATTGCTTGCACCTCCTAACTGGCCTGTGCCATACTTAGCATTGCTTAGATTAGACTTTGCATTGTATTTTCTTTTTGGCATTTATTTGTTACTCATTACTTCTTATATGTATGCCTGGTATCCATGATTCATGTGTACGTACACTGTATGGGGTCCTTATGTTTTATTTGAGACTTCAACATTCTATTACAATTACACTTCACTTCTGGGATTACTGCTGTACTCCAGTTCACATATTTGTGTTATGTAGTGGGTTATGGAACATATGACTGTATACTGATTCCTTTCACAGGTTCAGTTTGATTTTACTATAGTGAGGACTTTTTTGCTGATACCTCATTCTTCTGTATTACTGTGATGGCTTGGTGGTTACCTAAAGTGACTATAGTGTGTAAGGTCCTGTGTTCAAGTCCTGCAAGGCTGTTTATTTTGTTGATGGGCAGAGCAAGGGCAGTTGGATACAGAGTGATTAAGGCACTTTTGAGCAGTTGTAAGCGGGTTTGCATGAGGGTAAGCACTGCTAAACTCCGGTTAATGATGCTTATGGAGAGTTAGCTTCTACATTGTTTAACCTGTGTGCACATTGCTTACCCCTGCGCAAATGGTCTTAAACCCACTTACTAGTGCTTACATATGCTTACTACTGCTTATTGGTGTTTCAACTTGCTTACTAGTGCTTTATTCATTATGACACTGACACCTCACATGTGCATTTAACGCAGTACTCCACTTCACAAATATATGTTATTTAGGGGGTTATGTGACATAATTATTGGTCATAACGTGCTTTGCCATGGAAAATGGAGTGTGCTGCAGTTGGATTCCAACAGGAAATGCCTGCTTGTACGGCAAATGCTCTGCCCACTACACTATTGCTATCCTGCTGCATTTGCATATAGCTTCCTTGTTATCCTCTTCAGCCATTTAAGCTGCATTAACCGTAGCTAAATGATGGGCAAACCCGCGCACATATGGTTAACTTTAATTGGATTTTAAAATAAAAAAAAAAAGATTTGTCCATTTTATTTGTAATTACTTACTGTTGTACACAAGGGGGAATGTTGGGGATATTTGGACACCTATGAGTGGTCTCAATCATTTCTTAGCCCTTTCTGCTGTTCTTCATTGTGGGGGGGGTGTATATTCTGAGAGCTCTGCTCTCAGACACTCCCCCTGTACTCTTACACATTCCATGTACGATTAGGAGCTCAGGCAGCGCGCCTCATTAATATGCATGGCGCGCTGCAGTCCTGCTCCTAAATGGCTGCTTCCATTCAGGACTAAGCTATTCCTGCATGGAAGATTAGTAAATATGGGGGAATGACTATTTGAGACAAATTCTTCTTGGCTTGGTGTTTATGCTTAAAGCAACCCAAGTATAACCCTAACTGGCAAACTTTATCAAGATTACAGATAAAGTTAAGTCCAAACCCCTACTGAACATGAGTTGCTTTAATCTTGGCTTATATTAAGGCTGTGAACAAAGCCTTGCAAAACCCCTAACTCCGATTATTATGCAGAGGCTTCACTAAAGTATGAGGTTAGGATCATTTTTAGTTTGATATTACTGTTACTTTTTAGAAAACAGCTTTTTATACTATAAAAAAAAGCATGCAAAGTTATGTCTTAATAGTAAGAAATCCTACCATTCACCCAGTCAGGATGATGATAAATTTGACAGAACCTTCATAAGAAGTAACACCATGTCTAATGGGTAACATAATTTAGTTTTATTTTCCACCACTTCTTTTTCCATTCCCTTATATTTAAAATTCCCAAATAAAGTGGAAATCTGTTGTATGGAAATAACATATACACTTTGTGATGTGCTGATATTGCTATAGGAATTTTGGTAAGTATAAGATCCTGTAAAAGTGAATCTCTACAAATGTAATTATTGCTCTCTTCATGTGAAATTTTTTCACAACTCAGTATATACAAGAGCAAAGTATTTGTGCACTTACAAAATGGGTCATTCCTGTAGAATCAGTGAATTTAAGCCAGTGCAGATTCAATAAACCCTACAAGGGCCTCTAAAACTGTGTATGCATCATAGAGCTTCTAGCACACACTAGCACAATGTATTGTATTCAGTAAGTGGCTCTACACACCATGTAGAGCTGCACAAAGACAGTAAACATCATGGCATGTTAATTAGCATAAGCAGCTGAATTGTATGTTAATCTCCCAATCTAAAATGGAGGAGGTATTCAACAAACTATAAAGCAACCGTGTAGTCTCACTTCTGATTTTCTCTGAAAATTCCAAAACCTATTGGAATTCATTGACAGAAACTAGGCTACAAAGAAAGAATGTTAGGAGCTGCTGTTGCTCTTACTCATGTGTCTGTGCAGCAGGCCTATGTCTATGCTGCTGATGGTAATAGACCACAGCCAAGAAAGAGAAGGGGTTTAGACCCCGTTTAACTTTTCATAATCTGCAAGAGATGGACATTATAGAGCACTACAGAGTGGATAGAGACACACTACAAGCTTTGTTGTCCTCAACTGAGAGCAAGGGCAAACCACGGGGAACGAATACCAGTAGAGAATAAGGTGTATGTAGCACTTAGAATTTTAGCTGCAGAAATCTTCCAGAGACCAACAGGGGATATGGTGGGGGTGTCACAGGCATCAGCATCCAGGATTCTCCATCAGTTCCTGAATACTATGCTGCAACATGCCAGTGAGTACTTATAATTTCCCTGTACAGCTAAGGACACAGCCATAACTATGCAGGAGTACTACGCTGTAGCACAGTACTCTGAAGTTCTGGGCAATATATACTGTAGATACACAAATAATAACGTAGCTGGATGCTGCTTGTTGTATAAAACAATTTATTCCATAAAACCAAACTCGATATATGATGAGCGCTTTCGGGCTGTAACCCTTCATCAGATAAAATCATTACATCATGTTACTGTTTTTAAAATACCTGCTATCCAATCAAAACTAGTAAAATACCCGCCTTTTACAGAGTGTAGGTTTAAGCGGAACAACATCGTTTAACCCTGGATCTCTGTGTGCTGTCAATTCCAAGATCCACTTTGTTTCAGCCAACTCTGTGTTCAACCTAATGTCACCCCCCCTATGGGTCAAATTCAAATTAACTATCACCCTAAATGTGAATCCATGAGAAGGATGTTTTTTCACGTGCCTATACAGTGCATTGCTTTCATCTTTGTTTCTGATATTAGACAGGTGTTGAAGGATCCTTACTTTCAACATCTGGTTGGTTTTCCCAACATAGTAGCTCGGACACGAGCTACACTCTGCTATGTAGACAACATCTGTAGTCTTACAAGTTGCTCTTCCCTTAAATGTGTACACTTTGTTATTATTAGGATGGCGGAATTCTACCCCTTTTTTAATAAATGCACAAGCCTTACAACATCCACAGGTGATAGTCCCTGCTCTTTCCATAATGTACCCTCTGACTGGGGCCCTCTTTTCCTTGCATAAAATATCTTTTAAGTTCTTATTCCTTTTGTATACGAAATGGGGTTGAGTACCCACCATTTCCCTTAGGGATTCATCACTGACTATGATGTTCCAGTTCTTCCGTATGATGTTGCAAACCCCTCTTGTGTCGCTCCCATAAGTCAGTGCTACCTTGCGACCACTAGATCTGGTGTCACTAGCCACCTGGTTGTTACGTGTAGTTTCTAACCATGGCCTATATTTTGTACGTCTAAACGGTTTGTTCTTTTCTATGATCTCACTAACCATTTTTCCATTATAACCTCTATCAACAAAACATTGACCCAGATGTGCCACTTCCCCCTCATATTGTTGATCATCTTTACTTAACCTTGAAATTCGTCCTAACTGTCCCTGCACTACATTAGGAAAGGTATGTCTCGGATGCATGCTATCGAAAGATAGCATCGTATTCCTCCAACACTCTTTCCTGAATAATTTGGAAGAAAAACCTTCCCTTTCTTGTGTCAAACATACATCCAAAAAATCAATGGCTTCCTTAGATGTATCAACACTAAATCTTAGAAAAGTGGTTGTAGTGTGGAGGTAGTCTATAAACAACCTTAACTCTTCATCCGTACCCTTCCATAAAATAAAAATATCATCAACAAAATGAAAATACTTAAACAACTGTTCCTTCCATGCATGATCACAAAAAAACAAATAACCCTTCCCAATGGGAGAGCACAAGGTTGGCTGAATATTATGCTGCAACATGCCAGTGAGTACTTATAATTTCCCTGTACAGCTAAGGACACAGCCATAACTATGCAGGAGTACTACGCTGTAGCACAGTACTCTGAAGTTCTGGGCAATATATACTGTACACACATATCAATCAAAGCACTGCCCAGAACACAAGGAAGGGTCTACATAAATAGAAAGGAGTAAAACTCCATTAACTGCCAGGTCATGTGTAACACTAAATGAATCATCCTAAATGTGTGTGCTGGCAACTCAGGCAGTTACCACAACACATATCTCGCACAACACTCAACTGTATGAGATGTTTACTAGGGATAATATTCCACAGAGTCATTTACTGGGGATGCAGGTTATTTACTGGAACCATGGCTGATGACATCCCTCAAAAGTACACACACACACCATACGAAGTATGTTATAATGAGGCACATGCTCAAACAAGAAATATTATGGAGTATGTGTTTGGGTTGCTGATGTCACAGTTCCAGTCCTAAGATACATCTGGGGAGCCCTGCAGTACAATCCCCATACATACACTGAAATATTCACCATCTGTGTCATGCTCCACATTATCCTGAGAAAACAGCTTTAGCAGGAACTGCAAGAGGAATGGCCACACATCCCACCACCACTGGCAAGGTCACCACAGTCACACACAGGTGACACAGGTGAGAAGTCAGAGAGGGAACCAGCAGCCACTGTGAGTGTAGGAAGATGTATATGTGCACAATACAACTTTGCACTGGCCAAGAGGCAATGGATAGCACATGCTTTCACCATCTAAGGGGCAAAAACCTTCTGCCTATGCATATACATAAAATAACACTGATTCCAGGCAACACTCACAACCTTTACTTTCTCATGTAATGGCAGTGTACTGCTAGCATTAGACAGCGTCAGCCCTGAACTAAAACTCTTGCAACTGCTGGATTTCCAAGGTAAGTGTTGAACCTAGAATAGAAAAAATAAATGTCTAAGAATACAAATGAATGGCATATCCTTGTATACTGTTACTTGGAAATGTAAGTAAGTATAAGCGGGGTGATTTTTACAGCAATTACATCAAGATGAGTCAGCACTGACTTATGTGAATACGTGTCCTCTATCAGGTAATAGGCCTTATGTCTAAACTGTACAGATTTTCAATGAATGTCTATATTTTGGCCTCATATATTTGTAATGGAAAATCAGTAAATAGTGAAGTTAGAAAATAATGACCCACATTTCATTTTCAGACTTTATATCCCACAGAACAAAATTAAAAATAGTAATGCAAAATATGTTATTCAATCAACTGTCAAAGTTTGTAAGACCACAATTTTAAAAACTCTCCCCATTATTCGGCCTTTGTCACACTTTTATTTATGGCTTGGTCCATCTTTGTTGGTCTAAGAGTTTGGCAGGGATGTACACATTACAAAAACCTGTAGAAATGCAGTAAAATTTGCAAAACCTCATAACAAAAACAGATATACTAAGCAGTAAGTCAGCTATACAGCCTGAGTATCAGACAAAAGACTTACATATCCCTGAATCCAAAAGACAGAAAATAAGGATATGGCACAGTTATTATCATTTGCACAGGGTGTTGTGTGTGTGTGGGGGGGGGAGGGGGGGTAGGAGCCTTAGGCTGACACAAAAGCTAGTGAGTGTGAGTAAGTAAGTAAGAGAAGCAGGCAGACATTTGGATAAAGTATCAAATGGCTGCTAATACAGAATCAGCTTTAAGCCTCATGACTGTCCCCAATAACCGTTATGTGTGTGTGTGTCTGTAAGGTGCACTCCTGGTGAAATTTGTGTGTGAGTGTCTGCAAGAACACAGCCAAGCACTATATTAGCTCTGTGTACTGGTATGTCAGACAACTGTGAGCCATTCATGGTAGAGGTGACAGTTCATTGTCATTGTCTCTGACCCCAAGAACTAACTCTGCCAGGAGTTGCACTGACACATCCACACCCAAGGTCAGATAGGCTGCTGCTACCTGAATGTGACTGATGTCTGCTGGATGAGCTTTCCTCATGAATACACCCAGGACCATGATCCCATGGCCTGCCACATCTGACTGTCAACACTTCAACCACTGATGGAGCAGTGGAAGTAGTGCCACTATGGGAGCATGAGCGGATATGGCCATGTCAGCTACTATCAGATAATATGGTTGACTGATGCACATGTGAATGCAGTTCTTGTCTCAGCAGATGTTCTGTTACAGACATCGACCATTCCAACATGTCATTCATCCAATCTATTGAATCAGCAACATGATGGAAGCAGTCATACAGGTCAGCCTGTGTCACGTCTACAACCTTAAGCATTTTCTCGGAGGCCTTATTGGAACATGCCTGCACCTCCATACATTGAGTGGCAAAAAAAGACACACCTAGGTCAAGACACACCTAGATGGGCAGAAGGCTTCCTCTGAGCAACTCAGACAACCCTCCTGCATGACATCTTGCCCACACTTTGGCTACGACCAGAGTCAACTAGCATTGAAGCCACAGTAACCACACTATGCCGATCAAGTGTCTCACCCTCCACCTGTCCAATATCTGAGGGCTCACTGGAATGGACTTGCTTAAGCCTACTGGCTGTGTCCAATGGAATTACAGGGACTGGCTGAATGTCAACCTCATTGTCAAATTCAACCTCTGCACCAGCTGAATGTGCCTGTGTTTGGCCATAATCATTACCAGAGCCTGTCAATACTTTGATGTCAAGTGGTAAGAGTCCTACACCTACTGTCAGTATCACCTGTGATAATAAGCAACAAACACAGGAAAGAAATTAATATCTACACTACTACAGTTCAAGATATGTTAGCAAACTAACATTTATGCCATTATTACAGATAGTACATCATACACACACAGTCCTGACACTCTCCTCACACATACGGATAAATGAATATATCTGTGAAATGCTCATCAATACTGAAATAAAAACGTTTGGCTTACCATTTTCAGATGACTCCACACTTGCTAGGGAGGCTGGTCTTGTAAGAAGTAAAGCAAAATGTAAGAAGTCCATCATCAAAATAACAATAACACAGGGGAAACATTTAGCCTTTATATGTCCATTAACATTACATTTAACTGAAACTTGGATGACCCATCCACTCCAAGCTCATGTGTAATGAACCAGAATGTGCTGTTAACTGTATCAATCTATAACTAGCCCCCCAAAAAATAAAACAACTTAAGCATTGCTTTCAATGTTTAACAATACAAGAATTATTTAAAAATTGACATAGGTAAGCTTACCTGGAAGCTCCTCCTGGAAAATACTTGTCCTCCCTTAAACAGCAGCACCAGCATCCATCACATGCTGTTGTACACATTCCACTGAGCTCTCTGGACCCCTGACAGTGGACAGAAACTCTTAATTTGGAGTCAGTGGTGGCTCTGTAGCAGTCCCCCTTGTAGCGAGCTGTCCATGGGTCACTGCAGCTGCTCTCCTCTGGGCAAATGAAATCATCTCAGTGGCCCTATGATGCACCTGTTCATATGGCCTCTGCTCCCACAACAGTGTTCACATTGTTTACTATCTGGTTCCAAATTTACATTCTTCCAGAAATATCTCCATGTTCTCTCTCAAGCAGAAAAGCACCATGTTGCCAAAATGCCCTGGATGAACATTTTGTTTTCAAGGTCACTGAAAGGGGGTTTGGACGCTTGAGTGCCATAGTACTAGATGAAATAAAACACAAAAGAATGATACTACATATAAATATCACATAAATAAAAGGCCTGTTCAGATATAACAGTTATCATTAGTTTTTCAATATTACACACTGCAGAAAGCAAACAATTTCATGTTATTCAAAAATAAAAAAAGAGTTATGTGGTTGTAACATATCACAGTCACACACAACCAAAGGTCTGATACAAAACAAACAAGTAACAATAACAAAGAAAACCTCTGTAAAAACATTTTGGGTGTGCCAACACAGAAATGGTATTTGGCTCCTCCTATCCCCAAAACAATAGGCAAATTACATTTTGGTACCAAACAAAGGAATAAATAATCAGTGAATTGTTAAAAGTGCTATCAAACAAACTGTCCTTAAAGCATGTGTACAAGTTTACCATAGAACATTCATTTTTTGTGCAATTGCCAGGCATGTCCACCTGTGGCCAGAACTCCCCTAGGGGTGTCTATGGGCCATCCTAGAAGGTTAATAGCCCTGTGTCATTGACAATGTAGGACATTTACATTTCACTGAAATAGCAATAGAAGAGTGTAAAAAGAAACAGCTGTAACATCAAAATGTGTGATGAAAGTTAATAAGGCTGTGCATCTGAGAAAGTAAAATGCCCTGCTAAAAATGCCTATGCCATCAGTAAACATCTAAAAAGTGCATACAAATAAAATTAGCATTTGCCAGTGGTGTGTGTGTGTGTGTGTGTGTGTGTGTGTGTGTGTGTGTGTGTGTGTGTGTGTGTGTGTGTGTGTGTGTGTTTGTGTGTGTGTGTGTGTGTGTGTGTGTGTATATGTATATATATATATATATATATATATATATATATATATATATATATATATATGGGTCCCTTCACATTGCCAACACTTCAAAATGCCGAATTTCATATGGCTGAGACCATATAATCGGCATTTGAAATGCCAACAATGCGAGTCCGGCATCTCTGTACAGTATAGAATGGAAAGATTTCCATTCCTGCACCACAGTGCAATCTTGGAGTTGGTATATTTAAGTTACAGGGGTGTGTGTGGGGGGTGGAGACCCCACTGGTGAGTGCAGGGGGGCTAGTCCCCCTGCTAGCAGTGTTTAGGTAAGTGTTCTTTGTTTTTCATGTTTTTTTTTCCCTAGTGACATGGGAGCAAATACAATATATAACTGAAAATGCAATCACACCTTATCAACATCAGTAGTTTTCTGTGAAGATAAATCAAAAGTAATTTCAATCTTCTTCTGCGTTAGCCACATAAACAATTCTCCTCACCCTCAGGTTCCCGGGCTATACAGTTACCTTTTTATAGTGTAGAGTCAGGCCTGTAAGCACAGTAAAGAGGCAAATGAGGTGTAAATTCATGAGAATTGCTGAATCCCAAATTCATGACTCTGTGTAGCAGACATACCTCTCAACATCTGAACTTAAGAAATCTGGACAAAACCTAAAGAAATGGGGGGACAAAGGCTCACAAATAGGGACAGATTATAAATATTGCTTTTATACACTTAAAATGTTGCTAGAATAGCAGAATTTGTGATACCATACTTATTCAAGAAAGATATGAAGTCTGAAACTCAAATACTTGTCATTATTTAGTGACTTCAATCCTCAATGATTTGCCAGAAAACCACACATTTTGTGAAGAACAGACCAAAAATATGATGGAAAAATATGGACATTCTGCAAAAAATCTGGACAGTTGAGAGGTATAGTAGCAGATGTAAACAGTGCAGGCAATCCTTCAGTGCTTATTGCTAATGGATTACAACTGTGAATGATTACTGGTAGGGAGAAGGAAGATACAACAGCAATTCAAACTCCATTACCTCCAGCTGCTGTGTCAGCCAGGTTACACTTACAAAGTGTAGATGTAATTGTATCAAGGTATTAAATGTTAGTAAGCAGCATGCATTTCATAGGTTCTTTTCATTAATATCCAACCTCCCATTAATTTGCTGAAAACCGTACATTATTGCCATTTAATATTCTCACTCATTTTAATGACAATGATGCAAAATGCCTTACAGGTTGCATGTCTCAGATTACTGATCAGATAAGAGAAGAATGGCCACCATACAAAGACAAGACAGAGCTGCATTTTTGCAAACAATAGTCATAAATAGATGTGAGATTATTCATTTCACTACATTGTATAAACAATTATGAAGTGTGCAAGTGCCATACATCTTATTAATACTTTGGATTATTTTGGACTGGCTTGCATGCACAATGATTTTCATTCCTGCTGCAAAGCTGTTTCTATGGAAAAGAGGGATAAGATACCTTTGCTGAGTTTTTCAGGCTTATTGGTGTGAGAGTTGATATCCAGACTTTTGTAAAAATCTTTCATGTGTACTAACATTTATTTTGTACTGTTGTTTATTTCAATTTGTTTATTTTACCAGTATTTGTGTGGTTAGTGACTTAGCATAAACATGATAAACAGATAAATACACTAAATGTACTTCTCTGATAACCGATACATAAACTACATATATGGATCAGATGTGTCTGTAGCACATCTGCTAAACATGATGATCTGCACAGTATATACTCTTTATAGATCAGAGTTCAAGTCCCACATTTGTATTTTAAGGATCAAACCTATGAAATATTGCTCACATAGATAAAACACGTTTAGCTTTGCTTTTAAAATTTGTGCAAACCTTAGCACTGCTCAAACATGGACTAGTGACATCTGGAGACAGGATGCAGACATTTTGACATCAAAAAGGATACATTGTTGCATCTTTTGCTTTCCATCATGCAAACCCATTAAGCAATGTTGTAAGGCCATTAGCAACCTTCCACAACACCAGCAGGTCTAGAATACCTGCAGACAGGAAGTAGACAGTAGACAATTTCAAACTGGATACATTTTGTCAAGTATGTTAAGCACTGCATATACACAGTAAGCTGCATTGTGTGGTCGTTAGCACACAGAACTTAATAATGGATATTAAAATATCCAACTGTTTTTTAACTATATATAACCACAAAGAAGGAAAGCAGAGGTCAATTTGCAGGTTTTACTTTAAATGTTTTATTGATTTCATTGATTTAATTGTCTTAATTGTGTAATTATGTGTTTAATTGTGCTTGTTATGAAAAGGTTTAGATCTTTGAATGTATTATACTCCTTGAAGGCATTGTTGCCAGGATGTCAGAGAGAATAAATAGCTTTTATACAAATTGGTGTGGTCACTGGCTTTGTGGTTATATATTTTGTTGGGATTTAGTGTGGTTTGTTATGTTTTTTAACTATCCCTGTGGCAGCAGGTGTAAGTCTCGGGCTGTAATACAGATGGTCCTAGGTTTTAATGCAGCAAATTACAAATATTTTTACTATTGTTCCATTTTAATTTAAATTAAAAATCATATGAAAAAATAGTTTTATTAAGGGTTGTACACTCAATTACTTATTTGTGTGAGTGAGGGTATACTGACTAATATGTTTCTGTAATCATAATTGTGTTGTCTGGCCTTGGATGGTCTTCAGATTTCAATAACAGTCATACATGCAGAGGTATATAAACTAGGACCTTGTCAGGTCACATGCATCCATGGTAACCCCTCAGTCTGTCGTATGTATTTATATGTAAATAATGAGTATGTTTGCAAAGCACTTCTCCTGGCAAGGATGAAAAATCACTGCAGAGGAAAAAAATGTTTTGTCTCTTGTGCAAAGGTTTAAATTCCACATTTAAAAATTTATTTTATCAGTGTGTCAAGCCCCCCAAAAATATTTCAGGTCATAAAATGTATGCCCCCAATACATGTCTACAAAGTTAAATTATGTAGCATTTCCAGCAGTAAACAACCCTCATACTAATGCCAAGTGTCAGATTAGCCTTCCAGTTTCAAAAATGGTTTTCTCTCTGTTTGGCATTGTTGCTCTCCAATTAAAATCATGCAAACTCAGTCACCATGGTTGTTCGGGTTTGCACACTACCAGTAAATATGATAACAGACATTAGTGGAAATCATTTTGAACTATTGTTGTTTTCCCTGGCTGGACA
Source organism: Protopterus annectens (assembly GCF_019279795.1). Classification (NCBI taxonomy): domain Eukaryota; kingdom Metazoa; phylum Chordata; order Ceratodontiformes; family Protopteridae; genus Protopterus; species Protopterus annectens. Next base: position 1,433,759,116 of record NC_056731.1, on the reverse strand, counting down.
TGTCTGGTAGTAGAGGAGAAGGTGCCCTATTTAAGGCACAGATGTGGGATATTGAGGAGTCCAGAATCTTCACTGGACTCCTTGTAAAGCACCACAGCTGAAGGCTCTTGCAGGGGGCTATACAAGCTCACAGTACAAGTCTTAGGCTAAGAAGTCTGAAACTCAAATGTCTGCTATTATTTATTATTATTTAGTAACTTCAAACTTCATGTTGGTATCCCACAATTCCCCTGGAATGGGTGGGCTTATATGATTATGTATGCAAATTTTATGTTAATAAGCTGCCCGATTTTTGGTCAGTTGTACCAGCTTTTCAGGGGCATTTGTCCAGATTTTTGATCTGATGAAGGAATTGTCCGAAAGAGCTTATCTTTTATGCATTACAATGAAATTTATGGTTTTAGCTGTCTTAGTCCTTATTGTTTTTTTGCTGCTTACATAAGTACATGAAATAGTTACAGCTGTATCACTGTGTGCATGGTACCAGTATGTAAAATATGATGTAGGTCTTTTCACAAATCATGTGTTCCAATACAATTGAAATGTTAAGTGGAATACATAACTAAGCACAGATGTGTATGTGGATGCTACGAGACATACCCACCCAGAATGAATAGATAATCTGCTAGCTGATAGTTTGTCTCATATGTCACCCCCCCCCCACATTGCCCTGTCCATCAGTCAAAGTATACATGCAAACCTTGCTCAGTTTCTATGCCGAGGAGGGCAACACATCTGTGTGCCCTGTATGACTAATGACACAAATTGCCTAGAGCATGACTCAGAACATGGACCTACCAGACATGGTTGGATCCATACTTCAAAACACCCTGCAAACTGAATATGCTCCCCAGAAGGGTGTACTTCAACATGCATCCATCTGACTGGGGGGGGGGGCGGAACAGCACCCGATGCATGGATGTATAGACATATCCTGTCTCTCCTTATCTGTAAGGTAGACCGACATGTCATCATGGACCTTTTCTAAATTTATGCTGGTAATATCCCAGTTGTGTGTGAAAGACATGTTTGATTTGTTCATGCTACATCCATGTCGGTTACATCTGTTAGATTTCCTCAAGAAGGACAACAAGTGTATGCATGATGACAACACTATCATCCTGCTGAACTTGACCAGGTCAAGGTATATGACACAAATCCAGACTGAGGTATTATTGTAACACTGTCAAAAGTGGCCATAAACACCTATATCACCAAGTGACTAGACCACTAGATCACATACATGACATCTAAATATGTTGAAGTATGTGAAGTGACCAATATCTAAAGTCTAGTAATCAGGTCTCTACCTCAAGGCTATGTGCTAGGTCCTTTCCTGTCCATTATTTAAGTCACAGATGTCAAGAATGACATACACAACCTGTGTACAAACAGCTGTCTGGAGGACTTCAGAACTGCGTGCAATCATTGACTCCGTTTGTGATATTAGTATAATACAGGCAGTATCAACATGCACAAAAGATTGCTGCTACAGCCAAGAAGATACATGAGATGAAACAAAATCATGGGGGGATTTGTTACATTATAAAAGCAAACACACAATCCAATGATAATGCAGACTGCTGTCTATGAGCAGGCCAAGTAGTATCTGACTTGTATACTGAGGTGTATGGGTTTGTGGAACATCCACCAGCACGTGGCCACAGCGTTGACTACTCCCTTGTATGTAACACAACTACTGAGTATGTGCAGGACATCCTCATCAAAGGCCGCTGTACTTCCATAGTTCACAGCCTTTGTCACACCAATAACCCAGTACAATGCACCCTTTTTCATGTACTTCCCTAGACATCTTCCAGGGATGTGTAACTTAGGTGTACCACATTTGCCAGAGTGAGCTCCCTGTTCTACAGAAGTACTCAGTACATACATAACTGATTTATGACATTGATGGCATGGGTTGCATTCATGACAGTGCAGATTGTGCCATATATATGCCATGTACACCTGTTAACTAGCCTGGATTTGTCATAATCTCACATACAGGTATAGCAGTGTCACTCTTAACACTTCCAGCAGATGTTACAGTGTCAGGACCGTGTGCGTGATTCCCCTCATAAATTGCTGAAAACTCATAATAGTTGTACAAATGTGTCCATGTAGAAGCATCTATGATCACTTACAATCACATATGCTATGTCAGAGGCATGGGATTGCTGTTCGTATTTTTCTGATATTGTCCCTGATTGTGCATACTTCTGTTTACTGATGTCCATGAGTCTGTAACTATGTGTCCCACTTGGCTGAGACCTTTGCTGACATTACAGTCATATTCGGACAGCTCATTTTGCACAGTTTCACAATATGCACCTTACTACTATTGTATATAACATCCTTGATATATGTCCTCTGCATTGTTCATGTCAGGATGTTTATATCACAAAGAAATGTTCTCCATTGTTATGTCACCTTGTGTGACAGTCACATAATATACATGCACTGTGCAGTCCGTACTGTATCATGTTGATATGTGATTAGGGTCCCTGCTACAACTGTCTACTCACCCTCTAAATGGCCCATCTCAAAACAAAAATAATTGCCAAATTCCAGTAATCATAGCCACACAGGTAGAAACCGCACTATCCAAAGCTAAGAATACATCATCCATGGGACAAGATGACATCCCAGGCTGTGTACTACATGAAATACAAAATTAACTGGCACCTCACCTAAGTGTTATGTTTAATCATAGCCTCACCTCGGGCTTCATGCCCACTGAGTGGCGCAAAGCTACAGTTATCCCACTCTACAACGGGGATCCACCTTGGATCCCGGGAACTACCATCCCATCAGTCTGATGAGCCTGATCTGCAAGGGCATGGAACGCATTATCATGGAACTTATAAACAAAGACATTGGCAACCGTCCAACACTGGACCCCACCCAGTTTAGGTTTGTGAAGGGCCGACCTTGTCTCCTGAACCTGATTGACTTCTTCAAATCAGTCTCCAGAGCTGTGGACGAGAGTAAGGTGGTCCACACAGCCTATCTGGACCTCACCAAGGCCTTTGACACCATCCCCCACTCTGGAATCATAGATAAACTTGCTAAGCTGGGCATAAATTCCTACATCACTCGATGGGTTGCCAACTGGCTTATTGACAGAACCCAGACTGTAAAAGTAGCAGACTCCAAATCCAGATCCAGACAATTGACAAATGGAGTACCTCAGGGTTCAGTCGTGGGACCACTCTTGTTTGGCATCTACTTCTCTGAAGTACAGGCCAACACTAAGGGACACTGGCTAACAAGGTTCACAGATGACTGCAAACTGGGAGCCATTATTAAATCCCCAAATTATGTGGATATTCTACAAAATGGCCTTTCAGAAACAGATGCTTGGTGCCAGAGCCATTGGCTGAAGCTTAATGCCAAGAAATGTATAGTTATCCCCTTTGAGAAAAAACATGTACCCATGAATTACCCCATAGGTGTCAGTACAGAAAACACCGAAAGTGTGATGAGAGCCTTAAAGACACAGTTGGACAGTGGTCTCACCTTCGATAACCACATCGCTACAACAGCCAGGAAATCTTTCTATGTGGCACATCTCATCACTAAGGGCTTTTCATCCAGAAAAAAGGAAGTCATTGTCCCACTGTACTCATCCCTCATTAGACCCATTATATAGTACAACGCCCCATTTGGTATGTACCTCACAAGACATCTGCAACAGCTGGAAAGACTGCAGAAATACCTCACTAAAAGAATTATAGGCCTAAAGCAGATGTCCTATGCTGACCGTCTAAAAAAACTCCACCTACACTCTGTGGCATATTGTCTACTCAGAGGTGATCTCTGCTTAACATACAAGGCCATGTCAAATGCTGAGCTGTTGGACATGCTCCACTTAAAGAAATCCCAATCCCGCAGAGCCACACACTCTAGGGATCTAAACCTTGTCATCAAAATGAACAAAAGATGCTGGAGGGATAGGTTCCTGGCCCACAGACTCCCTATACTCTGGAATAGACTGCCCATACATGTCAAGCAGAGTGCCTCCTTGGCCCTCTTCAAAAGGAACCTTGACGATTGGATGGGAGATAAGAAATTCACCCTGGGGATTACATCAGTCACCCTGCTAGACAGGAGTTCAGGGAAGTAAATATTGTGGGAAGAAATATCCAAGGAATTGTTATGGCTAGGCTTGTATAGGCCCTAGGGCCGATAGCCTAGTACCAACCTATGAACCTATGCCCTCAACTGCTGTACATTACCATGTTTCACCTGTCCTCTTCCCCTGTATTCATTCCTACAATTCATCCGTGTGTCCCTTTTCAATATACTCACTTCTCCTGACAATTATTTACAGTGCAGTCTATGTACCCTTACTGATAATTTACACAACTTTTATTCCGTATGCCTGACACAAGTTTTCATAATACCCTGCACTGTATACACTTGCATGTAATGTGGTGGAACAATATACATTGCTTTATAAATACTCCTGGTAATTACTGTGGTGTTTCGCTCAATCCTGCAGACCTAGTTTGCCTTAGGTAAACAAGTGTACATGTCTGCAGGTATTCATGTTGCTTTATATGATTTCCTGGCTGGTAACACTGTTGCTGGCCATGAAACCATGTATGTTTGCTTTTAAATGCAGTGTGCGGCATGCATATGCAATTAGCGCTGCTGCTCACCATGCAAGCATGTAAACTCCATGTAGACTTTGCGCTAAGCCTACATGGAGTTTATTGAATCCCTAAAGCAGCCAGCATATATATTACATATATATATATATATATATATATATATATATATATATATATATATATATATATATGGGTTCCATACACTAGATTGAATTTTCACTAATTTGAAATAGTGCATGAAATGCTCACTGCAGTGAAAGTGCACTTAATCGAAAGTGCACTTACGCAAAGTTCAGTACAATGAATGGGTGTTGTACTGAACTTCCATGCAGTACTTACAGACCTTAGGGTTAGGGCTTGGGTCATAGTAAGGGGATAACCCGTAGGGCTATCCCCTTACCATGACCCGTGCTCTAACCCTAAGGTTCGTGACAACTGCAGCGCAGTGAAGGATATAGCAATGTCCTCCACTATGGTACAATAGTCACGAACCATAGGGTTAGGGCATGGGTTAGGGTAAGGGGATAGCTTTACTAACTATCCCCTTTCCCTAACCCATGCCCTAACCCTAAGATCCATGACTATCACACCATAGTGGAGGACATAGCTTGTTTTTTTATGTCCTCCACTGTGCTGTGGTGTTTTTGGTGAAGTGCACTTACGCAAAAGTTCACTTTCATTAAAGTAAACTTTCGCAGAATTGAGGCTGCCTATTACAAGTTCGAAGTAGTGAACTTTCGTTCTTGTAATAGGAATCCATATATATATATATATATATATAGAGAGAGAGAGAGAGAGAGAGAGACACACACACACACACACACACACACACACACACACACACACACACACACACACACACACACATATATGGATAATGTTGAATGGTGATCAACAACAACATAAACACATGAAGACATGTGAGGACATTTGGGTGGCACAGTGGTGCAGTGGTTAACATTGTCACTTCACAGCAAGAGGTTCTCTGGTTCGATTCTCAGCTGGGTTGCCTTCTGTGTGGAGTTTGCATGTTCTCCCTGTGTTCGCATGGGTTTCCTCCCACATTTCAAAGGCATGCATTTGGAGCATTTCTCCCCAGGCCTCCACTGAAAACAGGTGCTGTGGAACCTAGTCAGACATTCCCAGTCAACAAATGTTAAATAAAATAAACTTAGTAAATCCAATGAAGCCAAACAATTAAAGCAACAAGTTATTTGCTGAAATGTTAGACAGTTTGCACACGGGCTCTTTATAACGGAAGAATGATTTCACTTTTTGTTAGTAACTGCAGCTTTAAGGCCAATGAAACTATGACAGTGTGTGTACAAGCAATATACAGTGAACTGTATTGTGCAAAGAGTCATTAAACAAAAAATATTCATTAATGATATTTGCAGTTAAGCTTGTTGGAGAAGGCTGTTATCTGAAACAAGTTTAACATTTCAGGACTATTTAAAATAGTGTTCAGCATGGAAATGGCAGACACAGACACATGATAGTTGATGAAGCATTATGTGCTTGTTGATACAATACACAAAGTTCATTCTGTCAAAAAAGGAATATTTTGCTATCACTGAGATAACAAGAGCCATATCTCACAGTATAGTATATTTAAAGTTGTGGAATGCTACAACTGTTAGAAGTTGTAGCATATAATTTAATACTTGATTTTATTTATTTGCATTTCTTGACTAGGATAGTCCATCAGTGTCATAAAGGCATAGTTCAGTGGTATCCTGGAGGCAAAGCTCCAAAATTGGTAATAAATATAATAGAAAATATTATAGACGTTATAGACTATAGATAGTTAACATACATTATTTTACAATGTTTTACTATTGTGCGCACTCGATAAAGAATGCAGTTGCAAGAGTAGAAGAAAAGCATTTGTTTAAAGAATACCATGTTTTTCTAGGGAGGATACAGAGCTGTCATTGTTTTTAACATTAAATGATGAGGGTCATTAACATCATTTTTTCTGGTAAATGGTAAAAGAACTTAAATGAGGTTCATGCATGGGTAGCAATTTCAACATAAATCATATCTGACAAAAATGTTTTAATCAGTGTTTCCAAATTAACATTCACAAACAATCACAGTTAAACTTAAAAATTTACACTGGGGAGGGTTTGTCATTATCTGGCCAGAGTATGACTGCAATGCAGCACAACAGAAAATGACAGTTGCCTCTAGTTGTTGTAACATAGTGCTGTGTTGCATAGGAGGAAATGGTTTTATAATCTCATGCAAAACTGTAAACCTGGTTTGGCTATATTAAAGCCTGAACAATTACTTTACATTCGTATTAAAAATGCCTCAATGACCCAGAACAATGAGTTGTATAAAAGGCACCATTTTGTTGAATTAACTGCTTAGGTCTAGTAGAGTTGGCCCTCCTCCATTCATGATGAAAATGCAGAAAATAAAGCCTTTCAACTAAAAGAAAAATTAACACTTTACTAATATTGATAATCATAATTCTTAGTAGCATTATTCTAATTATGAGTATTAGTATTATTTTCAATGCTGCTGTATAACTATTGTGTATAGCACAGTTATTACTGTGCATTAACTGCATTTAATAATTTTGCCTTCATGGCTTGTTGTGTGTTAACTTTACTATTCTACTGATATGTAATGAATCAGTATGAAAATCAGAAAGCATGAAGCAATGCCATTTAAAATATCTGTTTTCCTAGGTGAGGGACTTCTGGGATATCTCCTGTCCTACTATCTGTTTTCAGCTAAAGATATGTAGACCCCCATAGCATCACATATGGAGAATGGACTTCAAAGCTACCTCCTCTGAGATATTAAAGCACCAAGAAGACCACATGAGTAACAAAAATCACATGATGTAGAAGAATGCCTGCAGAGCAAAATGCCTTTTTTTCTCCTAGAACATATTTTTATTTTTGACAAACTGCAACAAAGCTGAGCAAATAAAACACATTGTTCTAAAGGCTTACATTGGAAAAGAAGTATTTTGCTGGAATCATCCACAGTTGAGAAGAACAAAGACTAAAGAACTGCCAAAGTTTTCCATCATATTTACAAGAGACATATACTGCAGGAAAACGGGGGCAGTCATTCAGTCATTTAAATAGTCAGTCATTTCTTTTGTGACATTTGAAGAGTCATACTTGGACATTCAGACTTATGAGCTGCCCAGCTAACACAGCTATATAGCCAACCTCTGACAAAGAAACTAAGGACAGTGATATGTATTTTGCTGGTTCAGGTCCTGGTCATCCACATAGGCAAAATAAGATACATTTCCAGTAAAGAAAAAGGAGGTTGTCTGGAGAGGTATCCAAACCTGTTCTACCTATAAGAAAATGGACATTTGCCAGGGTGGACAGTGTGGATTTGCCAGTAATTATTTTCAGTTTTCTGGATTTCCCTGGAGAGTGAACATAGATCTCAAAACAAACAGTGCTTACTGAGGACCAAAGACCCTTGGAAAGATTCTATCAATAAAGGACTTTTGCATTAAAAAGAACCTTTTGTGGACTTACAAATGGTATATGACATTTCAGAGCTTGAACTTCACCACGTTTCTCATTTAGCAATAGCACGTCTCTTAGGAAACATCTCTGTTATAACACCCAACAGCATATGGCTGGGGTTGAATCCAGTACACCTGGCACATTCTCATGCAGGAGATGTTCTGCTTGTAAGTATATCCATTCTGCATGGGTTTATGTCCATCCTATTCTAGAGTTCAAATAGAATTGGACTTTTATGCAGATTGCAGATCAATGAATATAGTTTACTTTGCTTTCTGCCATGTGTGTCATGCTTACTATATAGGTAAGATGAACAGATGTCTAAAAGACAGAATACTTGAGTATTATAGAGACATTAAAAATAAGAAAGATACAAATGCTCTAGCACAACATGTTATGGATTATGGTTATGAACATAATTTCATGTTCATGGTCTTACAAGTTTTAGATGTTAGCATGAGAGGTGGTGATTTGGTAAATCAGACTGAAGGGGCAGAACAGAAATGGATTTTGCTTTTTAATGCTGAAAAACCACCAGGCTTAAATGGGGCTTTCACTCTAAAGCCTTTTCTGAAGTCACGCCCTTTGAAACACCGAATGTGAATATTATTTATATATACATAAACAGGAATTTTAGCAAATGCCATTACACATTTTTATACACATTTTATATATTTATATATATATTATTTATCTGATACAAATATTTTAGGTATTTTAGACTGTTTTTGCACAGGTTTTATGTATGATGAACTAATGTCTTTTTAAGAATTGCTTAATTGGTTTCAAGCATGGTTTGGTTGCTGCAATTTATAAATGTTAGTTGTCTTTTAACAAGTTTGTCTGATGAAGCGATTAGCAAATTCACAAAGCACTTACTTGTACTTTTGTTTTGTTTAATAAATTATACTTTGCTTTCTAGCCTTGCAGGCCCGGTACTTTATTTGTTTTTAGACTTATTTAAATACCGTTATGTGCAGTGCTTTTGGTTTATTTTCCAAATCAGCTACAAAATGATCCCTAAAAGTAAATTGTGCCTTATATAATTCTTTTCATATCAATTTTCTAACATATATCTCATAAAAGCTTGGATCAGCTACTAAAAAGAACATAAAATGTACTAAATAGCATGTGTGTGTGTGTGTGTGTGTGTGTGTGTGTGTGTGTGTGTGTGTGTGTGTGTGTGTGTGTGCGTGTGCGTGTGCGTGTGCGTGTGCGTGTGTGTGTGTGTGTGTGATTCAATGTTGAATGTGCAGGTACCTAAAAAAAAATAGACAATGCTGCAGCAAACAAATTGAAAGAATCAAAGTTAGGATATGCTATACCACATAGTTATGCCACCAGCATACATTGTTGGAGAGGTACATAAACACACATCTGTCAGCTCCCAATTGTATATTGGTAAAAGCGGTCTATTTAATCTGTTATGGGGTGGATTAGGCAAAACAAGCAATGCTGCTTGATCATCTTTTCAAGTTTACCAGAGTGGGATGCATCTGCTAGCAGATGGCTACTGTAGCTGGTTCAGAGAGAGTTGGTATATTCAATGCACCTCCTCCATGCATGCTTGAGGTGAAGTTGCTCAAGCTTCAATAGCATGCAGAAAAAAGAAGGATGAACGGCATAATACCAAACACTTTTTTCCAAAGGAAATCATTGTCTGTCTGGTTTCTAAGTGTGCTGCTACAATGATTCACTTATTTTGGGAGATTTCTCCTTTTTTCAAGTTGGCATGGCCATGGGGTGTTATATACAAGTTTGGGGGATGTGAGGGGTTTGCCCCCCAACACACTTCAGGGGGGTGTAGGGGAGGGGGCTTGTCCCAGTAAAAAACAAAATTGATTTATTTTTCGCACTTCTGAGTTTCAAGCATATTTTTTGTCCATTCAGCTTGTCAGCTTTTAAGAAGCTTGGAAAATAACAAAAAAGTATAAACACGACCTGGATACACTCCAAAAATAATTATTTATTCACAAATAAAGTAAGCACTTTCGTACAGAATAGTACCTGTACTTCTTCAGACAAGACAAGACAATACTGAATGCAAGACCTTATATACCTCTCCCAGAATGTAAATCTAATGAGCTCTATCACATGGTCAATTAAACATTAATTACATTAAATAAAAGTCCTAGCTTGGAATAATATAAGAAAATTATTAGAAAATACATTGAAAAATAATTTTCAAAATACCTCAGTAGTGTACATTAGAAGTATATTGGAAAAGTAGCCACTAACACCTGGTAAAAATGTTAAATAACACATAAGACTGCAATATATGTTAGAAACAGAGAGTTATAAACTAGTATTTTTGAATGAGCTCAATGGGGCTTATAGGAAGATAAGAACATTCCTTAATGATAGAAGCACGTATTACCTTAGATATGTTTAACTACCTCACAGTCCCAGCACCACAGATTCCAATAATATTTGGAACACCTAAGATTCATAAAACTTTATACAATAATTCCTTGCACCCTATTGTTAATTGATATAATTCAGTTACTTACCCCATGGCCAAATTCGTGGACAATTTTCTTAAGGAATTTTTAACAGATGAAATACAAGTCTGCAAGGACTCTTGGTCCTTTTTTGCTAACATCAATGGGTTGGATTATACTGAGGATTAAAATTTTGTTACATTGGATGTGAAGGACTTATACACGGTGACCCCTCATGAACTAGGTATTGACTGGATTAGCCAGCTGTTAGTCCAGAAAGGCATCAGTGATGATGATCTGTACTTAATACAAGAATTTTTAGACCTAATTCTCACAAATAATTTCTTTTTGTTTGAAAAATACTATTTTTTGCAGACCAAGGGGGTCGCCATGGGGTCACTGTGTGGGGCCAGTTTCTCTAATTTGGTCATAGTGGATTGGGAAAAGGAATATATTTTCAAGTACAACCCTTTCCAGGAATATAATCATTACTACACACATTACCTTGATGATATTTTATCATTTTCAAGGGCAACACATCTATTTTCACAGAATTCATGCCTTTCATTAATACCACTACAGATTTTCTCAAATTCACTAGTGAGTTCCACAGGGAAACCATATCCTACCTGGATATCAATTTGAGTAAAGATAATATCAAACAATGTTACGTGGCCACTATCGTCAGAAAGGAACCATATTCTAATTCCTTTCTGGATTATGTTAGCTCTCATCCTGACCACCAGAAGAAGTCAGTGGTCAAAGGGCAGCTAGTTAGAGTGGCCAGAATGGTATCCAAGTATCATGACTTTTTAAGTGAATGCCAGTTCCTAAAAGAGATGTTTCTTAAGTTCCTAAAAGAGATGTTTCTTAAGAGCAATATGGCTTTATAAAGCCATCTTAAATGATTCCTTACTTGTGAATGGGAATGACCATAGCTCTTTCAGTCTACATAATAACAGACTCACTATGCATTCCTCTGTAGATCCATTTACGGATTTTTCCATCACATTTGTGACCCCATTTAGTAATGAAGCATACATTATTAAACATATAGTACACAAGAATTTGGACTTAATAGCAGCTGATACAAACTTAAGAGTTAGCTTACCAAGTAAACCTAGAATCATATTCAAGAAGGGTATTAATATAAAAGCCATGTTGGAGCAGAGGGGAATAGACAATCCTAGGATGAAAGGAATGTTCAAATGTGAAAACTGCCCCTACTGTAAACATGTGAGCACAGGACTCTCTTTTGAAATCAGGATTATGAGATTTTCATGCAAGGGTAGATACAATTGCAACACTTGTAGCATTATATATCTGGCCCAGTGCAAAAATGTGTCCTGTCTTTTACATAGGAAAATCTGACAGTAGACTAAGAGACAGAATGTATGAACACCTTTATGCTATCAGGAATAAAAGGATAGAGAATGCATTGGCTGAACACATTATCAATTCACCAGAACATGTTTTTGAATTCAGAGTTATTGATACAGTTGACACAAATATTAGAGGTGGTCCCACCTCACTGAGATTGGAGAAATGTGAATCGTTGTGGAAACTAAGATGTGATGCATTTAGGCACCCAGGGATTAATGAAATGTGCTCCATAGCTTGCATATTTAAACTTAGGAGCCTTATAAGATAAAGGCCTGCATTTTCCTTGGTATTTTTTTCAGTATTTTTTCAGAAATTTAGATTGTTTAAATTGCTCATTTTGTGCATCCATATATGTTACCATTTTTGCAAGGTATCTGTATTGACATAGATGTATTTTAACATCCTTATGGTGCATAACAATAACAGTCATTTTTATCCATTTTTTTATCTATTTCCTATCTAATTTATTACTATTTATTCATTTTCCAGTCTTATAAGTATTTAACATTTTTACCAGGTGTTAGTGGCTACTTTTCCAATATACTGCTAATATACACTATTGATGTATTTTGAAATGTATTTTTCAATGTATTTTCTAATGCTTTTCTTATATTACTCCAAGCTAGGTCTTTTATTTAGTGTAATTAATGTTTAATTGACCATGTGACAGAACTCATACTTTTTTATTTTCCAAGTTTGTTTTGTGTCTTCATAGTTTTCAGGAAGCTAGCATTTCATAGTAGAATCAAAATTGTATATTTTGGATTGCAGCTTTTAACTGCATATGAAACATGTTAATTCTTGTCCATCTGATGCCTCAGTCAACATTTCAGCCTTGCCTTAAGTGGAAAAGCTGCAAACTGTTTCTCCCTTTGTGGGTTGTGGTCAAACACAAAGATTAATCTAGAGATTTTTCAAATTAAAATGTTATTTGTATACTTTTTATTTATGTTTTGTACAGTTTAGATATAAAGAAGGAGCAAAAAATGCAGGTGTACTGCACAAGGCTTGCTAATATAACTGTTAATATTAGATTATTAAATTAATTACATTTTGATTTCATTTTTACCCATATTTATAGGTCCAGTTAAAATCGCTTTCATTCTTTTTTTTTTCTATGAGTATAACATAACGAGTTTTTCAGATGTATACTAGAGACAAGACTGAAGCTTTTCTGTTCATACATTTTACCACAGCACATAACTCACTGTCCGTAACTAAGCATCTTTTAATAGTGGCACGAGGCACGTAATCTCATTAGTATTGACCTCTCTTCTAAATTACTTTGCTGTATTTATTAAAAATGAAAATGATGAAATAAACAAAGCAAATACATTTAGAACTGCAATGCTTAAACACAGAAGGTCTCCCTGTTTTTCTTGGGATATCCTGGGGCAGAACTGTTGCACATGGAACAGCTTAGAGTATCTAAAATGTAAACTAGTACATGTGTGGTTCTTCTAGCAATTTATGCTGCAGCATATGACAAGTATAAATGCAGTATCTGTTTAGTATTTTTATGTTTAGTAGTGTCTAAGTAATCACTTTACACATGACTATTATTTGTCAAAAAGAAACAATGTTTCTATAATACATGAAATAAATATGGAATTCATAACTGCATATGATGAAACAGCTCTCTGCAAACATAAAGGCAATACATTTAATTGTAGTACAGTCTCTTGATATATTCATTTCATACTGGAAATTGTATTTTGGCATACAGCCTGCTCAGCTTTTGCCAGGATAACATATGTAGAAATTTAAGACTTGCTTTCATGGTCATGGGCATGGGAATATGATTTCTTAACAGAAGTTGCTGAACACATCACTCTTAGCAGAATATAAATTTTGAATGCCAAGTCATGCTTTTTCTTCATTTAATGCATCAGTATATAATCTGTAAATGAAATAGAAAAAAAATATCAAAACTTTATCTAAATGTTTGTATGTATATTGTTACAGCACTGCTATTATAATTGTAACATATCATCTAAGTGATATTGCCTTTATACATATAATGCTGTTCTGCCACTCTTGTGGCAGGATTACTGATGCATCTCATAGAATAGGTTAGGCTGTACATCACCTGATAGCTATTATATGAATAAGAGAAAGCTCTTTGCTTATGGCTAGTCTTAATAGCCTATAGTTATTTCTTTTCAAATACAGCAGTAAGTTACTGTTGCAATTTTGTGAAGTTTGCAGGAGGAAAGCCGTTGCCGACAGACATACTACCCATTTTCTAATATGTACATTGGAATGACTTAATTTTTAGTGATACCAGGCCAAGTATACTATGTTATGCATGCAATCATGAACCTGTGCATGTTATACTACAAGTAGCAGTTTGTTGTGTAAACATTAAGTGCAGGACTCTACCATGGATCACCAAATTGTAAAACCACAAGCATCAGAAAATCTGAAAAATAATGCCCAAAACACAGAAGGGCAAAAAAGTTAAATTGAAGCATATCTGCAGGTGGTAAGCCTCACTGCATAAGCACTCTACACTCCTAAACTTCTATACACCAACTCAATGGTCACACTAACTCAAAGAAGAGACAGATGACCCAAAAAAGGGGAATCATTGCAGGCATACACACAGAAAATGTCAAGCCTGATTTCAAATTAGTTATTTTGGCATTCAATTAAGTGTGATATTCCTGATTGCTGGCAATTGCCTATAACTGAGAGTTAGAAGTAAAATTAAATATGAGAATATCTTTTGTTAGGCAGGAAGCAACTTTTTTAGATATTTTTGTTCAGATGAAATATTTTTTTCACATTTAATATACTTAATTGTTGTGCTGAATACAACAATTTCAGTGTCACAGTTAAGTTACATGAAACAAAAGCACTGTGTTTTGTTTGCCCTTTTAGTATCTCTGCAAGTGAGACTAACATTGCTAATCTAATAACATATTCTTGTTACATTATTTAAGGAAGTGTTATAGATAGTCCTACTTCCTGCACTTACAATCTGAGTAATTGCCACAATAATTGTATAAGGCTTAATACAGAACATTAATAATACTAGTTAGTGTAATATGTTATATTAATTTTTCTATGTTAAAATATTTCTCTCTGCATATATTTTACTCCACTAACTGAATAGTTTGATATTACTTCATTTCCAGAAATTGCAGTTAAGATGTTTAACTCTTTTAAATTAAACTGTAAGTATACTATTTAACACATAGCACACTCTTTACTGACCTAGTTTCTTATAAGTAGCTATGTTCAAACAAAAGTAATCTAGGGGATTCCGTTATACCTCAGTCAAGTATGCTGTCTAGTATTGTACACTCATTCCAGTTGTAGAATGATATCTTAGATTACACAGGCCTTCCAAGAAGGATTTCAGTCTACCAAAAGTGGAACTATGGAGTGCTATCTAAGGTAGAGTGCAGAAACCTAGTGAAAGAAAACGAGGTAAGACAGCTGATTTCATCACATTCCTTCAGTGGTGAAGTTAGCATCTGATATGGTGAAGCATGGCTTTTCAAGAGAACTTATTTAATGAGCAGGGAGATGGACAATAAAACCCTTTTATATTAACCTAGCAGATTAAAATATGTTTACAAAACCAGAGCTCTAATCCCTGAGCTACAGAACCACAGGTGCACATGAGGTGTCTATTATAATACATATGTATACATATATGTAAACATGTATAATGCATGGATGCAAGTGTCCAAGCCATAGTACTTTAATTAATTCACTTTGTTTTTATTAAAGATCTCAGCAGAGTATCATTTCAAGGGCCCTCATTTTGCTCTGATCTGAAAGTAAGGACAGGACATACCTGAGTATAAGACAGCAGATATGGATCAATGGAGATAGGAACTGTGTTGGAAAGGAGGATATAGTACAGCATGAATTCAACTGCACCCAGCTTTGAGCCAGATGGCTGAAAGATATGTAAGTCTTAATGGCCTCATTATATTTTGGGGAAATGGTTCAGGTCTTATAACTAAACAACTGCTTTTTCTGACTTGTAAACACATGATGCTGGAAATAAATATTTTCTTGCAATGTGCAACTCTGATGAATGACTAAAACTAAGTTATGTATTGATAAGTCAACCCATTCAAGCCTACCATGCCTTTTTATACTTAATATTTGACACCAATAGCGTCTAACCTTTTTTTACAGTTAACTTTGTTAAATATGTGACTTACCAATTAATAACTGTCAGCAAAGGGAAAAACTTTAAAGGGGATCTTACTAATTAACAACTGGCAGCAAGGCTAAGTAACAAAATTACACTTAAATTGTTAATCTGCAATGGGATATATTGAAAATTTGTTATTCATATTTTCATATTTGCATTCATATTTTCACATCTGAGAGATACATGTTGTTAAGGGTCATGGTGTGAAATGTTATGCTGAGAGACAGAGAAATACATTATTGTCACTGCTCATGTAGAATACATTAAACTTGAAATATTGCTAGCAGTTTGTTATCACTTATGAAAGTATTCAATATTTCCATATTCCCATTAATTTTTCCAAAATCAAGTAATTTACAAACTATTGCATGGCATCAAAAGAAACCTTAAATGATGGTGAAGACAATTGTCACTAATTCTTACACTATATATTTTGACATCTATTTGGTGGTATTTTTATTTTAAATTATACAAATAAGCTTAATTGTCATATCTCAAAAAATAAAGCAGGACTGAGAAAGGAATTGGTTCCTGTCATGTGAAAGTTCAAATCTGTTTGAAAAAAGAAACCTGAAACTTCATGTCTGAATTTTGAAAC
The DNA here is from genome assembly GCF_019279795.1 of Protopterus annectens. Lineage (NCBI taxonomy): Eukaryota > Metazoa > Chordata > Ceratodontiformes > Protopteridae > Protopterus > Protopterus annectens. The sequence continues at coordinate 1,433,742,392 of NC_056731.1, read as the reverse complement.
ATTACCGAAAACTAAGATTCTGGGTTTGTGTGCATCATAATACATGACAGTGTTGATGTAAAGACTGTCCCTGGGATTTTTTAGCAATCGTGTACTTGCTGAGCTATACCTACATGATGGAAGTGTGTTAACATGCTGAGCAGCAGTGCTAATGAAATATGCATGATGCTCATCACACCTAGACGTTTGCAAGCGCCTTTTCATGGCCAGCAGTGGTGTTCTTAGCCAAGGAAAAGTGCTTGCATGCACAAGCACAAAAGGTAAACAAAACATCTTGATTATAAGCAAAGCAAGGATACAAGCATGTTCTATAGCCCTGAAATACTAAGAGCAAGTAAGTGAAAGAATTTTGAAGGAGAGGAAGTGAAATTGGGCAATTGTACACAAACAATAATGGTTTGTACTGCATAATAATTAACCGTGAAGAAGAAATGGGTCAAGTGTTCTCGTTTACCACAGGCAAATGTACAAAAATGGCAAAGAACATTCCTAACATAAATAATTTGATGTAATGAAAATGTAAATGTCAGTGACAATTCTGATGTTATAAGGTAGAGGAGTAAATATAACGGTGAGATCACTGACTTTAGGTCAGTGGAGTTGATACATTATGGAATGAAAGGGATTTTTTTTTTGTTATTGCAGGCCTTTTCATTGCTCTTAATATTACCTATTACAACATTTGCATGCAGACTGCAGTAAGTATATATTACTGCACCCTCTATGGTGTGTTTCCGCACAGCTGGCCACAAACACGGTGTTTGTAAGCTGTCATTCGGTCTTGCACGCCTTTTCCTCATATTATATATGTTAAAAATATGGAGAACTCAAACTGCACGTCAGCATTCATATTTAAATACGTCGGTGGTGCTTATTAATGCCATTTATATAGTTTGATTGAGTGTTATCGCCGCTGTCACTTAGTTTCTGTGAGCTTTGCTGTATAACTTTAATCTAATTTGTTGAATAGAAATTCTGAGTTAAGAAAAACTTGACCTAGAAAGATGTTGCTGGGGTAAACCAATATATTCATTTATTTTAATAGTACTGCAACCGTGACTTGAATAGTAATGTTTCCAGCTTTAGTCGTGTCTTTGGTCCAGATTTTTCCTATTTTTTCTGATTTTTTGAAGCCTGTTGTCGATCAGTTTTGCTGCCCCTTGATATGTATATACACCATAAGAAGCTTCATTGTGCAAGAATTCTCAAATTGTTGAAGAGAGTTTAAGAGGAATTGGAAGGTTGTAGAGCTTCATGATATGCAGTGTAATGGCATCTCCTTTTACTGGATAAACAAAGCTCATACATGAATAAAAACAGACATGTTAATAAAGGATGTGATGGGGTTATGAAGCTGCAATGTAAGAAAGAGGCATTAAAATGTGATAAATATGTTAATAAAATGAGGAGTTGAGTTAGCAGTTAGCAAGGTTAGAAAATACATTATGACATGAATGCACAGACTGTATTTATTGCATAAGATAAAATAAGTGATTATTTTCAACTGTTTTCTGCACTTCTGTTTTACTAAAAACATTTGCTGCATATCTGTTTAAACTGTGCAACTGTTTTTTGGACTTAGTGAATTCAGTCCTTACCTCTCTTTCTTCTGATCTTATGTATCCCACCCACCCAGCTGGTGTTCTGGTAAAGATTGGTGGCTTTGAGTTTCTCGCCTCTAGTATAAAACTGATATTGGACACTCCCCTCAGTCCCATTATCTCAGCTCATTCTACTGTGTACTGTGAAATAAGTTGTGAAGGCCCACCCCTTTAGCTTCTTAACCTTGAATTATCTTCTGTCTCCTCACTTACTACTAATAAAAAAACTGTGCCTCTTCCTACTTCATTTTGCTGCTTGTGCTTAGGAGTCCAACTCCACTTATTTTGCCACATTTATTACTGCTTGTTGATAGCCTTATTAAATTGATGGCAGTATTCTATTGAATTGATGCTTTATTTGAGCTGCTTTTTACTGTTGTGATTATGCGCTACTGTTTAAAGGAATTTACTGATTAAATAATTATATTTCATTGCTATATACTGCAATGCATTATGGTTTAACTGCATTTCATCACTGTTTAACTGAATTTCTTCATACTGTAACTTCTATTCTTTTGACTGTAATCTGTGCTTCGTTGTCAGTTTTTTACTGTGTTCTTAAACTTAAATTGTGTAGCATAGTCTAGCTTCAGGTTTTCTGCATTCATAGCTTCAGCTGCATGGTTTTTAACCCTTTTTGAGGTATTCCAGTTCCAACTACAAATTTTCCCTTAGTAGCACTTGTGTGATCACTTAGTAGTACTACTCTTAGACCTTCCAGCCATTACCCTCGTAGCTCTTGCTAGCGTCTCCCCTTCAGTTTCTCACAAATACGGATGGATAATTTCCTACATTTTCTCCTGACAATCTGGTTGATATGGACATCCTGAGGCAGTGTAACAACTGCCTCGTGTACACAGACAGCCCTCTACTACTACCCCCTATGAACACAATTTGTGAGAGATGCAATTACATCAAGCAACTAGTGCCATTGCTCTCTCCCACACAAGCCAGTATATCTGGCACTGAGAAGGTTGTCAACATGAACACCACACCTCATGCTCCACTGACATCTACACAACCCCCCCTACACATATGCAGAGGTCCTCAACAAAAACATACCCAAACAAAAGAGACTTCTGAGACAAAAGCACACATGAACTCCACTGCCCACCACACTGCACACCATATATAGTCCACAGAGCTGTGTCTCACAGCCACTATGGCCTAAACATAAACCCAACATATTACTCATAGGTCTCTCCATTGTGAGACACACAGATGTGCCCCTCACCAGGCTGAATAAGGAGAAAGTCTTGGTTAGTTGTTTGTCAGGTACCAGAATCCACCATATCACCCATGCACTCAAGTCCCTCAACAGCTACTGTTATGACTCTGTCATAGTCCATGTTGGTGTAAATGACTTGAGACATACTTCCCTGGACTATATGAAGAGAGACATAATTGAGCTCACTGAATATGTGTCCCAGGCAGGTATGTTCCTAGGCTTAAGCAACATTCTACCGTTACCTAGAATGATGCCTCAATACAAACAAAAAGAGATTGCCTTTAGCAATTGGCTTAGTTTCTGGTGTCATTCCAAGGGGATCCATACCTGACAGCCTGGGATAACATGAGATGGCCTGCATCTGTCTCCCTTGGGCTTCAGGCTCCTGGCAAAGGCAATTGCCTCCCCCATAGTGCCTATTTTATGCAATGCCATGAGGTTAAAACTACCAACATGGAAATTTCATCAAAACATAAATTAAAGGTCATGCTGCTAAATGCCAGGCGTATAAACAAGAAACTGCATTCATTGCAAGCATTCTTTACCCTGGAAGATGCTAACATTTGTGCAGTCACCGAGACCTGGCTCAAAGCTGCAGAGAGCACCCCAGCCATACCAGATTACTCATATTATCATACATTCAGACCCTAAACTGTGGGCAGCAAAGCAAAAGGAGGTGGGATTGCAATATATATATAAGACATACACATCTCTAGGCTGGTCAAACAATACACACAGAAAACACTTCAGGTGCAGTTAACAATTGACAAGACCCCTATTCAAATCACAACTAGCTATAGGCCTGCAACTTTGACTCAAGATGCCCATTCCACCTATCTGGACCTCTTCAAATCTTTCAAGATTTAACCCTTTACCCTGATCCTGGGTGACTTTAACTATCCAACAACAGAATGCAAGAAATACTCATTCCAAAACACAAATGCCTAGATATTCCTTCATTATGGTAATGTAAATGCCTTGGACCAGTTGGTCGACACCCCCACAAAAGGTGAAAATATCTTGGACTTGGTATTAACCAACATGAGTAACCACTGCAGGATCCCTACAGTGTTATCATCCTTGGTAAGATCCAACCACAAAGCGGTCACTTTTGAAGTCACCATCTACCCTGCCCCCCCCTTTCCCGCTAGGGTCAAACAAAAAACTTCTCTAAAGCTGATTACAACCTCCTGAGGGAAGGTATAAACAGCTTCACAGCCCCCTCCCCCTCCATACGAACTGGCACATATGTCCAGACCTACACCAATGTACTATATAAGCATTTATATAGTTGCATGGAGACAGGAATACCAGAAAGGATGAAATCATCCTCCACAAGGAAGAGTAAACCTGTCTGGTGGACATCTGCAATAAATAAACTGTATAATAAAAGGAAACAAATGCTGTCCAGGACTAAGAAGGAGAAGGTGCTAAATGGAAGCAATCTCTCCTTAGCCAGAACAAGTAAATAAGAGCACAAGGGAAATCCTCCAAAGCAAACATCAAGTCCAAACTGTCCACATGTACTAAAGACAATCATAAGGCCTTCTTCACATACATCTGCAATCTCAAGGGAAGCACTCAGATCTGCTCAGAGCTGGTGCTTAAGGACACCACATACACAAATGCTGTAGATATAGCCAACCGGCTGGCAGACAGGTTCAGTGAAAACTTCACCCCACTATCACCCCCATCAGTAAAACAGGACATCCCCAGTACCTGCCCCCTCCCCTTATTTCTAGGGAGCAAGTCATAACTGCCCTCTCAAAGGCAAAAAATACAACCTTCGTGTGACCTGATAACATCCCAGGCTGCATCCTACATGAACTCAGGCAGGAACTTGCAGCACCATTAGGTGCCTTATTCAACCAAAGCCTGAGTGCCGGCTTCATCCTAGCTAAGTGGAGTAAAACCACTGTTACCCCTTTGCACAAAGGTGGAACATTGACCGATCTAGGAAATTAAAGACACATCAGCCTAATTAGCCTGATCTGCAAGGCCATGGAGCCGATTATCATGGACCTCATTTACTAGAACATTGGCAACCCTCAGATACTTGAGCCCACACAGTTTGGTTTCATCAAGGAGAGGTTATGCCTGTTAAATTTGGTTGACTTCTTTGAGACAGTCACCAAGGTCATGGTCGAGGGGAAGAACATGCACACTGCCTACCTTGACCTGTCCAAAGCCTTTGATAATATTCCCCACTCAGGTATAATAGATAAACTCTCTCAACTAGGCATCAATCCATATGTTACCAGATGGGTAGCAAACTGGCTCACTGATAGAACTTACATAGTCAAAATAGGGGGAAGCCACCTCAAGCAGTAGAACCATAATGAGCGGTGTACCCCAGGGATTGGACCTGAGTCCTCTGCTCTTTGGGATATACTTTTCTGAGGTTCTGCCCAAAACCAATGAGATATGGCTGACCAAGTTTGCAGATGACTGCACGCTGAGTGCTGTCATCAATTTTCCTAGTGATGTGGGCATCTTCCAAGAGGGTCTCAACCAAACAATCGACTGGTGCCAGAAACATGGCCTCAAACCGAATTCCAAAAAATGCATCAACCTCCCCTTTGGGGAGAGTGATGTCCTCACTAATTATCATACTGATAATAAGGTCCTAAGCATGTAATCAGTCATGATGGACTTGGGCACCCAGGTTGATAGCCTGACTTTTGACCACCATATTGCCTCCGTTGTACAGAAAGCTTTGTACGTGGCCCACCTCATTAGTAAGGGCATCTTCCAGGGACAAGGTGATCATAACATCCCTGTATCCTTCCCTTATAAGACCCATTACTGAGTACAATTCCCCTTTCGGTATGTATCTCACAAAGCACATGCAGCAGCCGGAGACACCACAGAGGTTCCTTGCCAGGAGAATCCAGGGCCTCAGACATCTACCTACACAGATAGGCTAAAGGTCCTGTCCCTGTACTCATTCTCCTACAAACTCCTCAGAGGTGACCTCTGTCTGGCATACAAAGCAATCTCAGACCCCACCCTGTTGTGACTGCTGCAGATCCTCTAGTCAAGCTCCACTTGTGTAACCTGCATGCATGACCTCAACCTGGTCTGTGACATCAATAGGACTCGTTGGCAGGACAGATTTGTGTCCCAAAAGCCCTACCCTTTTGTGGAATAGACTCCGTCTCCACATCAAGCAGAGTATCTCTTTAACCCTTTTAAGTACAACCTGGATAACTGGATGGGAAACAGAAAATACACCCCTGGGAGTGTCCCTTATGGACAGTGGCATAGGGTGCTGACTTGTTGGAACATGGGCTACATTCTTGGCTAGGCTTGTAAGGGCCTCAGGGCCAATAGCCTAGTAACTTATAGTGATCCTCTGATCCTATGAGATGTATATATATGGAATTTATGTATGCAAGACAACACCACAGCTGTACTCTCCACCTCAGCATGTATACTCAAGAACAAACTGAACTTACAGCTGAAACATTATGTACATCAGAAATGGACATGTTTTTGCAATGTGTCACCCAAAGAAAATGGATTTATCACTTCTAAACATGTAATAGATAAAACAAATGTTGTCTACTCATGAAAAACCTAAATTATAATATAATAACACACAACCTACATAACTGACAAATGACAACACAGATTGGATGACATTTCATGATCTCAAGTTTTACATTTTTAATTTGCGGACATCTCAGACATCTTTATATTGGGCATGCGCACATGGAATTACAGGAAATCGTATCATAAAAGCAATTCAACAGCACCAGCACAGTAGACAGTGTTGTAATACAGGACCAATTACAGTTTCTGATGGTCTGGCTGCATGCCATACAGTAATAAACATTTATGGAAGCCCTCATCTGCCATTAAGCTGTACAGTGTGACAAAAACAATAGCAGTAATAAATAAATTTCTGGATTGAGACATGCAATACAAAGCATAATTCTTTGGGAATAGGTAATACATATGAACAATGAATGATATAATAAATATTCACATCATGTCATTTCTGAATACATGGTAGGATAGGTAGCAGAGAGATGCATGCCAATCATGGACATCACAGAATTACAAATATTGATTATATCATGAATAACACCCTTGAATGGCTTGCAGCACTTTCCTACCATAAAGGTATGATGTCCTACCTTGTACAACAAGGCCTGAAAAATGTGGTCTAATACGGTGCCATAACTATTGTTTGCACGTAAGCCACTGCTGTTGGACAGACATCTGTTACCAGATTCAGACCCCTGCCATTAAACTAGGCTCTCTTCAGATCTCTGTATTGACTGCATGTGCCACTTCAGATAGTAACGGATGCTTCCACAAATAGCTACACTGAATGTGTGCATTATGAAAGGAGCTATCCATATAATATGAACATTTCAATTTAGTCAGAATGCTGGAAAGGAGCTAAACATTTTATTGTCCACACAATATCAATGCTTCTTTGACAAGGAAGCTGTTTCCATCATGTAGTGCACACACTGTCCCAGAATTGAACCACAGTTTATCTGGGTAGGTATGGTATAAAAACATTACTCAGTGCATATGCCACAGGAGCCCTCACAGCACAACATGCCCCAAATGAACATTTCACTACCGTGCAGTCACAACCTGTAAAGATATATCATTGCCTAACATAAAAATGGATAATAATATCTAGATATAAAGGTGTTTATGCAATGTTAATACATGTATATAATGTTGCCCTTTCAGGAACTGGACAGAAGATTATGTGACTCTACTGACTAATGATGTGAGGATGAACCACATGCACCCCAGTAGAAGTCTTAACACAACTGTCACTCCACTTATGCTAACTTATTACATTATGTGTATGTCTTGTAAACAATCTGTTTAGATAAAAGGAATGGTGCATGCTTCTCCTACTGTAAATGGACACATTATAACTTGTGGATGCCATTCATGCATTATGGTATAATGCCAGGCAATGTTGACAGAGACCTGCACATTTGACAACAGAAAACACAAAATATTGTGCAGGATGAATATGGCATGATAGAAGTGCCACTGCAATAGTGAGATATGTCAGTATGTCAGAGCATTACATCATGTTGTTGATGCAAGGGATATGTGTTCATAGGTTTATAGGTTGGTACTAGGCTATCGGCCCTAGGGTCTATACAACCCTCCCCATAACAATTCCCTGGCTATTTCTTCCCACACTATTTACTTCCCTGGACCCCTGTCTAGCAGGGTGACTGACGTGATCCCCAGGGTGAATTTCCTTTCTTCCATCCAATTGTCAAGGTTCCTTTTGAAGAGGGCCAAGGAGATGCTCTGCTTGACATGTATGGGCAGTCTATTCCAGAGTCTGGGGAGTCACTGAGTCAGGAACCTATCCCTCCAGCATGTTTTGTTTATTGTGATGACAAGGTTTAGATCCTTGGAGCGTGTGGCTCTGTGGGATTGGGATTTCTTTAAGTGTAGAGCATGTCCAACAGCTCTGGGCTTGACATGGCCTTATATGTTAAGCAGAGATAGCCTCTGAGTAGATGATATGCGACAGAGTATAGCTGGAGTTTTTAAGGTGGTCAGCATAGGACATCTGCTTTAGGCCTGTGATTCTTTTAGTGAGGTATTTCTGCAGCCTTTCCAGTTGTTGTAGATGCCTTGAGAGGTACATACTAAATGGGGTGTTGTATTATATAATGGTTCTAATAAGGGATGAGTACAGTGGGACAATGGCCTCCTTTTTTCTGGATGAAAAGCACTTAGTGATGAGGTGTGCCACATAGAAGGATTTCCTGACTGTTGTGGCGATATGGTTATTGAAGGTGAGACCACTGTCCACCTGTGTCCCTAAGGCTCTTATCACACTTTCAGTGTTTAGTGTACTGCCGCCTGTGTGGTAATTTACAGGTACATGTTTTTTTCCCAAAGGGGATAACTATACATTTCTTGGCAATGAGCTTGAACCCATGGCTCTGGCACCAAGCATCTGTTTCTGTAAGGCCCTTTTTTAGAGTATCCACATCATTTGGGGATTCAATAATGGCATCCAGTTTGCAGTCATCTGTGAACTTTGTTAGCCAGAGTACCTTAGTGTTGGCCTGTACTTCAGAGAAGGAAATGCCAAGCAAGAGCGGTCCCAGGACTGAACCCTGAGGTACTCCACTTTTCACTTGATTGGAGCTGGATTTGGAGTCAGCTACTTTTACAGTGTGAGTTCTGTCAGTAAACCAGCTGGCAACCCATCGAGTGACGTAGGGATTAATGCCCAACTTAGTAAGTTTATCTATGATTCCAGAGTGGGGGATGGTGTCAAAGGCCTTGGCAAGGTCCAGATAGGCTGAGTGGACTGCCTTACCCTCATCCACGGCTCTGGAGAATGATTCGAAGAAGTCATTCAGGTTCAGGAGACAAGAATGGCTCTTCACGAACCCAAATTGGGTGGGGTCCAGTGTTTGAAGGTTGCCAATATCTTTGTTTATAAGTTCCATGATAATCCCTTCCATGGCCTTGCAGATCAGGATTGTCAGACTGATGGGGCGGTAGTTTCCAGGATTCAAGGTGGATCTCCCCCTTGTGGAGTTGGATAACTGTAGCTGTGCGCAACTCAGTGGGCATGAAGCCTGAGGTGAGGGTATGAGTAAACATGACACTTAGGTGAGGTGCCAATTCATTTTGTAGTTCATGTAGTACACAGCTCGGAATGTTATCTGGTCCCATAGATGCTGTATTCTTAGCTTTGGAGAGTGAGATTTTTATCTGTTTGGCCATTATTACCAGAATTTGGCAATCTTCCGGTATTGAGATGGGCAGTTTAGGGGGTGAGTGGGGGGTGGGGTTGGCACTGAATTGGTCTGCCAAGATATTGGCAATATCCTTGGGATCAGTATATTTAATGCCATTCTGTTGTAGCTCATAGCAGATCTGAGCATTGCCATTTAGATTCTTGACATAGTTATAGAATGCCTTGTGGTTCTCTTTGAAATCTTTGGCAATTTTATTTTCGTAACTAGCTTTGGAGGATTTTACAAGGGATCTCAGCTTCTTACTGAGGCTGGTAAGGGAATTTTTTGCATAGTGGGATTTTCCTCTTTTCTGCAACAGTTTCTTCCTTTTGTTGTAAAGTTTGTTTATGGAAGGGGACCACCAGATTGGCTTCTTTTTTTTGGAGGAGAGCATCTTGGTTCTATTTGGGATGGCATGATTCCTGCATGAGTGGATGCCCTCATACAGTGCCTTAGTGAAGGACTCAGCAGTTGAACTTTCAGTTCCCATCTGCATGGGTGTCATAAAGATTGCCACTTCTGACTTGAGTCGCATGAAGTTGGCTTTGGAGAAGTTTTTTATGGAGGTTTCCTTACTGGGGAGTGGGGGTGGGATGTGGATGTTAAGGGTGATTAGCTTATGGTCTGACCTCACCAACGAGGGAGTGATCATAGGTGTGGAGCATCAATTTCCCATGTTGGTAATTGCCAGGTTTAGGATATTTGAGCCCCTGGTGGGACTATGGATTAGTTGATCCAGGGCGTTGGAACTTATGAATTCCAAGAACTGTTGGGCAAAGGTGTTGGTACACGAGTAGTTTTCCCAGTTAATGGCAGGGTAGTTGAAATCACACAATATTAGCATGTTTTGTTGTATCTTAATATTTTCCAGTATGTTTAGAAAGGTGTAGTGAGAATCTTGGGGCATGGTAGGGTTCTGTAGCAAGCTACAATTTGGATTGCAGTCTTATCTATTGTTAGTTGCACCTGGAGAATTTCAGACACATTGTGTTGGGCAACTAGCCTGGTGGTGTGAATATCCTTGGTGAATATGGACACTCCTCCACCTTTAGTGTTTTGATCCTGGTTTGGTGGCCGAAAAGTGTGGTAAGAGTTGTAGCCTGGTATTGCAGGGGTGCTGTCTGGAGCCCTGAACCAGGTCTCAGTTACTCCACAGATATCGGTGTTCTCCAGTGTAGCTGTAATTGATATAATAAGGCAACAGCAAACAGAATATCATTCCATTCACTCATGCCAGAGGATAAACCTTCCTACCTATGTTATGCAAGGAAAATGCAATCACATGTCATCATTACTCTGAATAAAAGAATTGCTATGTAAGAAATGATGAGAACTTTTTGTAAAAGAAATCAACATCAATATGTATACACAGCAGATGCCTTTGACAATAGTGTTAATGACATGTACAGTCACAATAAGACTGATGCAACATATTCTAAGCAGAAACGGCTGCATTTCAACTAACCACCTGAGATCACAAGTAACATATAAGTGCCTAAATCACAAGCACTGTGGGACATGTTGAGGTGCAACTGGGGCACTGCACATTTAAATGAATGACAGCAACACTGTTTATTAGCTGGATGTTTATAATAAAAAGAGGTCAAAATGCATAATAATACTATACAGCTATGCACTATATGTATTTGAAGAGTAGTATACACAGTTTGAGGACGAAAGACACAGTCACAGCTGGCCTCAAACATCCTACATATGTTGTTATACAAAGTCCAAAGCACAATATCAAAGTCATACAACCAACACAGGATAAATTGCAATCCAGCTGTGAGATATTGCAATTTTGGTAGCATTATGTAATCATTGTGTGCCAGTGTAAATCCATCTCATAAGTGGAAGTGTATCTAAAGATGTTTGCAAGGTGGCAATCTGTATATGGCAGCAATCACAGTCACACTAGTTAAGCAGGAATGGACTCGAACTACCTACCTATCTGGTTGCACAATATAGACAGCACATTAGCAGCAGCCCACACAAAAGGGGAATAGTGAGTTCAAGTGAGCCATATAGCATCTATGAAGGGATTACACCAGCAGTGTTTTTACAAGGAGATGTGCCAGGTAAAATGACTCTTACAACCATTTATAAACCAATCCTGAATTCATTTACAGTCACACACACACATGCAAGAGTTAAGCACTGCTGTATTCAAACTTCCTACCTATCTATTAACCCATACTAAAGAGCAATGTAACCGTACCAAAGGAGACATCTGACTCTTAAAGGGAGAGACAGTGCACTTTTGTCATGATGACTACAACACTGTGTTGCCAAGAGGGTGTTTCTGAAAAAGTGGGTAAGGGAGCAGTATGCACATTTAAATGCATTCACCTCAGGGGAAGTGGATGCAGCACAAAGAATTACACATTCACAGACACATACACACGCGCGCACACACACACACACATACGCGCACACATGCACACACACACACACACACACACACAGACACACACGTTTTACATGTTGGAGGTTGAACTTTCTACCTTTCAGTTTACACATTCTAGATTTACAGTGCAATAAACACAAGTGCCACAAGAGATGCCTGATTTTTAAGGGGAGAGAGAATACACTGTCACAACGACCCCATCACTGTGTTGCAGGTAGGATAAAAAAGGGGGATAAAGGAGCTGTGTGCAAATTTAAATGCATTCTTCTTAGGGGAAGTAGATACAGCACTAGGCATTATACATACTCAAGTTTCCAATATTGAGCATTGTACCTCCTATCCATCCAGTGGCACAATCTATAGAGCAATGTATTAGCTGCAAGCACCACAGGAGAAGTTTTCTTTTTAAGGGGAGAGAATGCACTTTTATCAGGAAGACCTCATCAGCAGGGATGTCTGGAGGCATACTCACTGTGCACATTTCAGTACAGTGTTTGTTTGAAGGGGATAGCACAAGGCAGGCACTAAAATCCAGAGGAAAAAGCTAAAGAAGCTTTGTCTCCTTTAATGAAAGCCATATGTGCGTTGTATAGACGTTAACATGGATGTTAACTTATTTTGCTCTCTTGCACGCAATTTAAAGTAACCAATCCATTAGGAGAGAAGGTAAGTAAATAAATTGTGTATGTGTATGTATATGTATGTACATATATAATTTACACTAGCGGTTGCATTTGTTTCAGTATAAGAGAGAAATGTGTGTGTGTGTGTGTGTGTGTGTGTGTGTGTGTGTGTGTGTGTGTGTGTGTGTGTGTGTGTGTGTGTGTGTCAGTGTCAGTATTGGGATTTGTCAGGCAGCAGAGTCAACTTCTCCACCCTTTAGTGGGGCTATGCTGGTCATGACATTTTCTCTATAAGTTGCTCTTGGAAAAGAATCCCATGACTAAAAGTCCCACACCCCAAAATAGGATCAAGTTTCTCCTGGTATTCCAGATTGTTGCCTATATACAATTAAACATTTAATAAAACACAGTGCTATATGTTGGAGTGTTTGTTAAGACTTTGTGCTAGCTAATGTGCTTGAGGGCTACTCAGTGGTAGGTTCTTAGGAAGGGATTGGCAATAGATTAATCCATTTTGTGGTTTACAGCATTTGTGGACAGGAGTCTTATCTTTAAAAGAAAAGGCAGAAAGGACTACTGCCTTATTAAATAATTGAAGACACAGTAGTTCTGCCTGCTGTTAGTGTGGTAGTCCTTTAGGTGTGTAGCACACTTAATTTTTTTGTTTGCTTTCCTTACTGTTCCCATTGTATAAATCTATCTATCTATCTATCTATCTATCTATCTATCTATCTATCTATCTATCTATCTATCTATCTATCTATCTATATGAGTTTCTTACCTAGGATGAAGTATGTGTATTTGATTAAATAATGTCTGTGGATTTTGTTTAGTTTCAGTGCTGCTAGTGGAACAAAATGTTTGGTTAGTGTGATAACACATTTTACTTTGGAAAATGTTTTAACCTAGGTCATTGCCTCCTTAGCGTCTGCACTCTATGTGATATTGATGACTGCATGTTTGGGCAATGCACCATAATTAGCCATAGTGTAGCATGCTTTATATTCATTCACTGTAACTGTGATTGCTTATGGCATTTATAGTGAGCAGTTGATAAGAAGGATGCATTTTATTGTGAAACATATGAACATTGCCATACATTGTGCTGAAATATGCTCTTACCAAAGAGATATCATGTACTTCTCAATTAAATACAGCATCAGATGTTTTTCATTACATTTTTATTTACTGTCTTGCCACTTGTAGAAATAAAAATTCATACTTTCAACAACATTTCTGTCCTTTCTGCAGATGTTTGCTAGTGCTACTGTGATCTGTGGTGATGGTGACTACAAGGATGAGGAAAATGGAAAAAAAACATAACCATCAGCAAATGAAACCAAATGAAAGGTGAAAAGCAACAGAAAGATGAACATAACTATGCTGCAGAGAAAAAATATGTTCACATAACGTAACGGGATATTTGTAGGCAGGAGTTAACCTTGTATTTAGTGTCAGTAAGCAGTGCTGATTGTGAGTCATGCAAAGACTTCCTTACTTTTGATTTCAGGTTACTAATTGCTGTTGACTTTTAATTGCTTGTGGCTTCTGAGGTATTAAATGCAGTGTTAACATATAGCACTTAGATGACGAAAAGCAAAACAGTATGATTTACCAGTTTACCAGCATTTCATTTTCATTCACAAAATACTTCTGGTTCATTTGTATTTTCGGGCATGGTTATTGTCACATCTGTATAATGGTGTAAAAGCTATACATTGTCAGGATGCTGAACAAAAGTGCATGTGTGTGTGTGCATGTATATATATATATATATATATATATATATATATATATATATATATATATATGTAAGTTGTAGCAGTTTAAGGCTTTAATGAAGACTGACATCACCTAACTCACATGGCTCATTCCCTTTTATACTAAAGCTATTAAATGTAGAGTATACTAATCACATACTGAATGTGGCATCCTCTTTTTAGTGAAAATGCTTTGCATACCCCAATCCAGAATACCCTTCCACTTTTAAGTACACAACGTGATAAGCCATAATATAGTGTAACTACTATTGTTGTGTGAAAGTATGTTTCACTAAGAGCTTTCCACATATTACTTTTATCTGTGTATAGACCTGGTATCCAAAAGCTTTTTAACAACATGCCCACATCTTCAGTGTTTATAGTTACTGTTTTATTACAGGTATTGCCCTGCTTACATACTCTTAGATCAGCAACAGTTAGGGAAAAAAGCTATTTGTTGCTCACATTGAGACTTCAATACATCCCTGGTGGATCTAGGACTGCATATTTGCAGTGAATTATCCTCTCTAGCTTTCAAGTCCCTTTCAAAGCCTTAGTTTGACCCAGGGACTTTGGGAGGCATACTCACTGTACGCACATCATTAGAATGTTTGTATGGAGGGGGTTGCAGAAGTCAGGCACTAGGATCCAAGGAAAAAAGCTAAAAAGCATCTTCTCCTTTAAAGAATGCCATGTGTGAGTCCCATGCACGCTAATGCGGATGTAAACTTATTTCACACTCTCACATGCAATTTAAAATAACCATTCCATTAAGAGAAGATAAGTAAATAAATTGTGTGCGTGTGTGTGTGTGTATGTATGTACATATATAATTTACACTAGTGGTTGCATTCCTTTCAGTATGAGAGAGAAAAATGTGTGTGTGTGTGTGTGTGTGTGTGTGTGTGTGTGTGTGTGTGTGTGTGTGTGTGTGTGTGTGTGTGTGTGTGTGTGTGTGTCTGTGTGTGTGTGTGTGTGTGTGTGTGTGTGTGTGTGTGTGTGTGTGTGTGTGTGTGTGTGTGTGTGTGTATGCATGTATGTACATAAATAATTTACACTATTTGCATTTGTTTTGGTATGAGAGAGAAAAATGTGTCTGTGTGTGTAATTTAAACTATCCATTCATTGCTGCATGAAAGAGAAAGGGTGTGTGTGTGTGTGTGTGTGTGTGTGTGTGTGTGTGTGTGTGTGTGTGTGTGTGTGTGTGTGTGTGTGTGTGTGTGTGTGTGTGTGTGTGTGTGTGTGTGTGTGTGTGTGTGTGTGTGTGTGTGTGTGTGTGTGTGTGTGTGTATATATATATGTCTGTCTATGTGTGAGTGTTTGTGTTGCTATGTGAGAGAGTAGGTATGTGTATGGAATGGATTCACTATGTAATTTCGAAATACTGAAATCCCGAATTTCAGTATTTCGAAATTACAGAGCCGAAGACACCAAGTACCGAAACCCTAAAACCATGAAATTCAAAATCCTGACGCTACACTACAAATACAGCACATACAAACACATGCACACACCTCCCCCCCAACTCAAATATAATATCCTACACTATAGATAAACACCCCCATGTGGGGGCTGTGCCCCCCCCACTTATGTATACTAACTTTGAGATAGCACAGACACACACAAGCAACTCACTCCCATACATTGTACACACCCTTGCACACACACACATCACAGTCAAAATACATACTGACAGACACTAAAGCCCCTAACCAACAGATATACACATACATACATACCTAAACTCACATCTTACCATTCACATACCAAAACACCAGAAATGGTAATTCAAAATCTCCGTACTTCGGGATTTTGAATTTCGTACTTCTGGTTTACCGGTATTTCAAGACATCAGTATTTTAATTTCGAAATACTGAAATTCGGGATTTCAGTATTTCGAAATTAAATAGGGATCCCGTATGAAATATAAGCTACTATTTGTTGATGCATGAAGTAGAGGGTGAGTGTCTTGCTATGTGTGAGTAGGTAGGAAGGGGTGTGTGTGTTTAACATAACTCTCAACTGTCCAGATTTAACCTTATAGTTTTGGTCTGTTTCTCATAAAATTTGTGGTTTTCTGGCAAATCATGGAGGACTTACGTCACTAAATAATGACATATATATTCATATCCTTCAAAAAATACAATCTACCACAAATCCTGCTGTTCTAGCAACTTTCTATGTTAAAAAGAACAATTTTTAAAATCTATCCCTATCATACCTCTAAAATGTCCAGAATTTTGCAGAATGTCCAGATTTTGCCTCATATTTTTCTTCCATTTCTTCTAAAATCCATGGTTTTGCAAATTACTTCCTAACCATTGAGGACTGAAGTGAGAAAATAATGGCAAACATTTGAGGTTCAAACTCCAGATCCTTCAGAAAACTCATGCTAATGCAATACCTTTAATTATATCAACTTTCTAAGTCTGTAAGGGCAATATTTAAAATGTTCCCTATTTTTGGGCCTTTTTTCCCCTATTACTACTGGCTTTGTCCAGATTTCTTGTTTGAAGTGGTTGAGAGGCACAGTCTCTATTTTGGGCCATTGTTATCTCCATTATTTCAGGCTTTGTCCAGATTTCCTGCACTAAGAGATTCAGACATATGCATACTCTCAGCTGTCTGGATTGTTGCAGAATGTCCTGATTTTTGCCTCATATGTTTGGACTGTACCTCAATATTTTTGGTTTTCTGGCAAATCACTGAGGATTGAAATAACTAAATTTCATACATTTGAGTTTTAGACTTCATTTCCTTTGGAAAATGCATGCTGAGACAAGTGATATTATTCTAGCAACTTTCTAAGTCTGTAAGAACAATATTTAAAATCTGTCTCTAATTTGGGGCCTTTGTCCCCCCATTATTTTAGGCTTGTACAGATTTCTTATGCTAAGAGATTAGAGGTATGGAGGTATGGAGGTATGGTGTATAATGCTCTAGTTAAGGGGTAGGGTAGGTTAGTCAATTAACTTGATCGGGCTTCACCCTGCAACTTGGTTACAGGAGACAAGAGCCTGAATCCTCTATATCAACTACCAGACTGCTGACAGAATTGTGAGTTTGAGTTTAAGTACATTTTGTGGGATCTGAGTTTCAGTGCATTTTCAAGGGACTGAGTTTCATTTCAGTTTCATGGAATTATGAGTTTCAAGGGAAGATGAGTTTATTTTTGCTCATGCTAAGTCTGTTTTCAGTGTGCAACTTACTGTTTTGCTTATTCAAGTGGCAGCTACTGTTGGTGTTGTAGAATTTTAAAGCAGTGTTAATAGCATAATCACCTTTGATACAGAAGGCTGTGGATTCTACTCCCACACCATGTAGATGGAATGCTAGTACTGCAGTGCCCTTTTGAGTGCTGATTATTTTGTGCATTTTGAGGGGGGGGTGGTAGGAGTTCTGCACTCCTGAGTGTGTCCTTCTTTGTATGAGATGTCTAGTACACCTTTTGGCCCCAGAACTTGGACCAAAGCTCCAAAGGTGGTGGTGTTTCCATATTCATAAAGGATGCCCAAACCTCCAGACTGGTAGCCCAACATAAAGCATTAGAGGTACTTCAGGTGCAGCTAACACTGGGCAAGATAGCAATTCAGGTCGTAGCCTGCTATAGGTCCCCAACCATGTCCAAAAACTCACACTCCATGTTCCTAAGCACTCTGGAGAATATTAGGGTCCAACCTAACACTTTTATTCTGAGTGACTTAAACTACCCCTCCATTAACTGGGAAAACTACACATGTAGTAGGGTTGGGAGGGTGGCCTAATGGTTAAGGTGTTTGCCTTACAAACACAAGGTGCAGGGTTTGAGTCTCACAAGGGATAATTGGCTAAGCTTAAAATGGCTCACAAGGGCAGTTAGCTTAGTACTAACCTATGAACCTATGTACCAATACACTTGCCCAAATTTCCTGGGATTCATTAATTCCAGTGCCCTGGACCAGATCATTCTTACCCCCACTCATCATTGACCTGGTCATTACTAACATGGGCGAGTGTTGCTCTACACCAATAGTCAACTCCTCCCTGGTTAGATCCGACTACAAGCAAATCACCTTGGAAATCCACATTCCTCCCCACAAAGGTAACCACCATGAAAAACTTCTCCAAAGCTAACTTTGGACTCCTAAAAACAGAGGTGGGTAACTTCACTGCACCCATGCAAATGGAGAAAGACTGTTGAATCATACACCAATGCACTGTACAAACACATACACAAATGCATGGATCTCACCATACCCAATAGAATCAAGATGATCTCCTCCAAAAAAAAGAAGCCAATCTGGTGGTCTCCTGTCATAAACAAATTCTACAGCAGAAGGAGGAAACTGATGTGGAATAAGGTGAAATCCCAAGACTGGAAAAACTCTCTCATCAGCCTCAACAAAAAGATGAGATCCCTCATCAAACCCTATAAAGCTAGCTATGAAAACAGAATTGCAGCAGATAGTAAAGACAACCACAAGGTCTTCTATAGTTATATAAAAATCTCCACGGCAATACCCATATTTGCTCTGAGTTACTGCACAATGGTACCTCCTATACCGAGCCAACAGATATTGCTAATATACTGTCTGACAGATTCAGTGCCAACTTTACCCCTCTCTCCCCCACCAAAGGACCAATCACAATACCAGTAGATTGCCAAGTACCCAGTATTACTGCTGCACAGGTTAAAACAGCACTGTCCAAGGCCAAGTATACAGCTTCTATGGGACCTGACAATATCCCTGGCTGTGTTATACATGAACTACAGAGTGAACTGGCACCTCACCTGTGTG
Organism: Protopterus annectens; assembly: GCF_019279795.1. Classification (NCBI taxonomy): domain Eukaryota; kingdom Metazoa; phylum Chordata; order Ceratodontiformes; family Protopteridae; genus Protopterus; species Protopterus annectens. The sequence goes on along the minus strand of NC_056731.1, from coordinate 1,433,723,237 downwards.
CCCTGTTCAGTCACAGCTTCACCTCAGGCTTTGTCCCTACCAAATGGTGCACTGCTACAGTCATCCCTCTCCACAAAGGAGGAGTGACTAGAGACCCTGGGAACTATCGCCCCATTAGCCTGACAGGTCTGATATGCAAAGCTATGGAATGCATCATCATGGACCTAATAAACAAGGATATAGGGAATCTCCAAACTCTGGATCCCACACAGTTTGGTTTTGTGATGGGTAGATCATGCTTGCTCAGCCTGGTCAACTTCTTTCAGTCAGACACCAGAGCTGTGGATGAAGGCATGGTGGTTCATACAGCCTACCTTGATCTGACCAAGGCCTTTGATACTATTTCCCACTCAGAAATCATAGAAAAACTCACTAAGCTAGGCATCAACCCCTATATCACTAGGTGGATTGCAAACTGGCTCACAGATAGAAAGTAGAAAGATAGAAAGATAGAAAGTGTGAAAGTAGCTGACTTTAAGTCAGACTGCAGACCAGTCATGTGTGGAGTCCCACAGGATTCGGTCCTGGGTCCTCTCCTGTTTGGTATCTACTTCTCTGAAGTCCAGGCCAGCACAAAGGGACTCTGGCTGACAAAGTTCACAGACGGTTGCATGTTGGGAGTTATTATTAACTCCCCAAGTGATGTTGACATCCTACAGATAGGCCTCACTGAGACCAATGACTGGTGTCAGAACCATGGCCTTAAGCTCAAGCCAAAAAATTTGTCATCATCCCCTTTGGAAAAAACCCAGTTCCCATGAATTACCACATTGATGGCAGTCCACTGAACACAGAAGGCTTTATAAGAGATCTGGGAACACAGGTTGACAGCAACCTCTATTTTGACCACCACATTGCCACTGTGTTCAAAGTCCTTCTATGTGGCACATCTCATTACTAATGGTTTTGCATCCAGGAAGAAAGAGGTCATTCTCTCCCTCTACGTTTCCCTCATTAGGCCAGTCATCAGGTACAATGCCCCATTTGGCATGTACCTCACTAGATACCTGCAACAACTGGAGAGGCCACAAAAGTACCTCACAAAGAGGATCCTAGGCCTTAAACACTTGTCCTATATGGACAGACTCAAAAAACTCAAACTATTGCCTGTCTCATATCACCTTCTTAGAGGTGATCTCTGTTTGACTTACAAAGCCATGCCTGACCCAGCTCTGTTAGAAATGCTACATCTAAAGAAATCCCAATCCCTCCACACCACATGGTCCAGAGACCTCAACCTCATTACCACAATCAACAGAACAAGCTGGAGGGACAGGTTCATAACCCAGAGACTGTCCATGCTATGAAATAGACTTCACATACATGTTAAACAGAGCACCTTACTGGCTCTCTTCAAGAGAAATCTTGATAAGTGGATGGGAAATAGAAAATTCATCCCAGGGATCACTCCAGTGGCTCTACTGGACAGAGGCACTGGAAACTAAGGTTGGGTGGCACGGAGTTAGGGTAATCCTATGGACTAGGCTTGCAAAGGCTCCAGGGCCATTAGTCTAGTACACACCTATGAACCTATGAACTATGAACTTGTCACTTTGTCAGTCATTCCCTATTGCAATATTAACACCTTACCAATTTGTTTTAATGTTACCCAGGCGATTAATTCTTCAAGGGCAGTAGGCACTGACTTTGTAGATGAAACACCAAAATGTAAAATTTTGTCAGTAGCAAACTCTTTATTAGTTACAGATCTCTTTAATACAGAATAATTCAGATGATTTTTACTTCTGTAGAGATTGTGCTTATTGAGTAATAGTAGTGGATTGTAATGACAGAAGTTTGAGTGGACTTTTATGGTTGAAAGTTTCTGAAATGGGTAGTTTTGTCATTATTAGTTCATATATTTAGTTTCATTGCTCACTAGAAGAATGTTCATAACTACAAATGTAAAATACCATTCTAACAAATGGTGCTGTATTATACAAGGACTATAAGTTAATAAATGAGGAAGTTGAATCAAAGAACACATGTGCATGGCCTTATTAATGTGTACAAGGAGCCTATGGTTTAAAAACAGCTTGAAGGTAAACTTAATCCTCCACTATCTAGATGCATTTTCTCTTAATGTGGTTTTCATGCTGTGTCAATGAATGTGAGTTCCGGGCGGCCACGGTGGTGCAGTGGTTAGCATTGCCGCCTCACAGCAAGAGGTTCTCCGGTTCGATCCTCCGCTGGGGTGCCTTCTGTGCGGAGTCTGCATGTCCTCCCTGTGGTCGCGTGGGTTTCCTCCGGGTGCTCCGGTTTCCTCCCACATCCCAAAGACATGCTGCAGGTGGATTGGACACTCTAAATTGGCCCTAGGTGTGCGTGTGAGTGTGCCTTCTGTGAAAGGTTGGGCGCCGGGCTGGCAACTCGACACCGTAAAACTCCACTGCCATTCAATGTGCGGACAAGGTGATCCGCTGTGGCGACCCCTAACCGGGAAAAGCCGAAAGAAGAAGAAGAAGTCAATGAATGTGAGTTCCAAGGACAGAGACGTTTACTGCTCATGGGAAGTCTGTTTTCATTGTGAGACTGTATTGTTTGTTTAGCAAACTGCCTATCAGTATTTGTGCTATGTTATTTCAATATATGTAATAATTGTAAAAGTAAATAAGAAAACAGGTTCCTTGTATCTTTATTTAAAATATCTGTGATCATTTTTTTTTCCATGGCTTTACATACAAGACTTGTCAGACATATGGTGTGTAGTTATCAAGGTCAGTAGAAGGCCAAACCTTGTGCTGAGGATTAACTGTTGCAGTCATCCATTCACTAAGCATGAAGCCAGTTAGGAGGCTAATGTTGAACAGTGATTTTAGAGCATTTGATAGCTTATATTTCATGCTATCCAAGAGATATCCCAGGATATTATCAGGGCCCACTGAGGTAGTATTCTTTGCCTTGAAAAGTGCATTGAAGACTTGTTTGCTAGTGATAGCCAGGAGTGTTATGGTCAGGGATGTCACCTGGGAGGTACTGAGGGGAAGAAGGGGTAAAACTGTGATTAAATTTATCAGCCAGCAGGTTTGCTATATCCTCTGATTCCTTTTAGGTGGTTCCGTTTACAATTTGTTCAGGACACTGTTGTGTTAACTTTGAGGTTGCGGACAAAGCTGATAAAGTCCTTGTGGTTAGCCTTTGTCTTTGATGTTATTTCTGTCTCAAATTTGGCTTTGGTGGGCTTGATAATATTTCTGAGTAGCTTATTTAGTTTGAGGGGTTTCTCAAATTGCTCAGTATTGTACATCCGAGTTTTGTCCATGGTTTTCCTCCTTTTGTTATACAACTTGTTGATATCAGAATTCCACCGAGGTGGCTTGTTACTTGAGTTACTTTTCTGCTTATTCCTTGTGAGTACAGCTACCTTAGTGCATGATGGCATAGGGTTTCTGTAAACAATTTCATACTGGTGGCAGAGTTCACATGATTTGGGGGGATGGAGATTTTACCATGGTATAAGTCATTAGTAGGAGGTTTTCTATGGAATAATTACTAAATGTTTGAGGGTTAGATGGCATCCACTTGTGACAAGTGTTTGGACAGGTACATGCCAAAAAGGGGCATTATACTCAGTGATTGGCTTAATGAGTGCCAAGTAGAGGGAAGCAATTATATGCCTTGATCTGAATGATATACCTTTAGATAGAAGTAGTACAATGAAAAAGGATTTCCTTACAATAGTGAATATGTGGTGATCAAGGGACAGTTCATTGCTGACATAGGTTCCCAGATGAGACAGGTTAGGCTTATGTATATATAATTGCCTGGGCCCATTGAAGTCCCACTTTCATGCAAGGGAATGCCTGTTACAGTCTTTCATTCATTCAGCAGAAACCTATTTTGAGATTGGTATTGAATAAGCTTTATAGGGGTTTCAACATATCAGGTCCAGACTAACTAGTAGCAGCTTAGTATGTTATGTCCCAGCAGACATTATATTCTTGTCCTTAGGTAGTGATACCAGAAATTGATGAGAGATTTGAGTGGGTTATAGATGCAGGTATTTGATGTCAGAATATTGGAAGATGGGGGGGGGGGGTGAAGTTCAATCTGAATTAGTTGACCAGTGGATTGGCTATATCCTCTGTTCCAAGTATGTGATATTATGTGTTAGTAGCTCACTGTAGTGCCAGTCATTGTTTGAGATTTCTAGCACAGTTAAGAAATACTTTGTGGTTATCTTTCACCTGGGTTTATATTTTTACCTCATATTAGACTTTGGTTGATTTAATCATAGTTCTGAGTTCCTTGTTTAGTTTAGCAAGAATGCTTTTGGCTTTCTGAGGGTTACACTTATTTTTGCATGCAATGAGTATTTTTTCTTTTATTATGCTGCCCATAAGGCTTTATTTTTGAATTTAGTGTTATATTTCTTTCTGAGAGGGGAAGATGTGTCCATGCAGCTATTTAAATACGGATAGAGCTTGGCACTAAATTATTCTGCACAGTTGATAGTTTGAAACAGGCTTAGTAGAGCGACCCCATCCCCAACTAATGCCCTCTACCAAGCATAGTCAGAAACCAGCACTAATCAGATTTGTGCACATGAGATCACTTACACTAGCTTGCTAGGGGGCTGATAATGGTTTGTAATTATTATTTCTTTAAAATGTTCACAATCAAACCTGAGTGTCTTAATTTGTTCTTTCAGCATGTAACAGCACAGAACTATGCATAAAGTGACTATGTTTTCATTTTGTGGGAGGGTAGGGCAACAGCCTGCATTTGTAGATATGCTTTTTGTCTTTAGAAGTTGTTGTCTTCTCAGCATATTGGGTGGTATTGTGTCAGCTTTGAAAATTAAGCTTTGGGCAAAACTTATTTCTTCTTTGAATTTCTTTCCATTTCTTTCCAATAATTTTGTTTAGACTATCACTGGATTATAAGACTAGAAAAACTCCAAAAAAGTGCCTTAGGGTGTGTACATTTCCATTGGTTCTGGGACCTTGGGTAATTTTCATGCTTTAACCAATTTCCTTTCAGCAAAGGCTTGAGATTCACATGTAGGGTTGTAAGGATGTAACTTTCAACAGGTTTAGTTTTTGCTTGATTGACTCCCATGGGTACACATCTTCATTTATTGTCAGTGACAGTATTACTGAGGCCAGCTACAATGTACGAGTTGTTGGAAATGCAAGATACACTATTCCAAAAGGTTGAGTGTGAGTGTAGGCTGTAGGAGTGAACAGCCATTGCCAGGTGACCCATGAGGATGGAAGGGAAGTAGTTGTGGCTCATTGCTTGGGTATTACCTAGGGAGAGCATCATATGCTGTATCTATAGACCACAACACTGCAGAACACGTGTTGCTTTGAGCCTGCCAATCGTTTAGTTAGCAGCACTACTAGAGTGCCAATAAGCCACTACAGGGGTGAGGAGCTGCAAGGGGAAGAAGAGTAATCTTGCAGGGAGGACTGATTAATCTACCCTAGTATAATCTGTGTGGGGGAGGCAAACTGATTGCTCTACCCTGGTGTAAATTGAAAGGTATTTTGGTTTTGGACTTAAGGAAGGTGAACTTTTGGAATGAAATGTTCATGCTTCTTCATCATGTAAGTAATTAGTACCCTGACATATACTTGCCAGAGATCTGTTCTGAGATCAGCAATATGAAGGGGGCATGGCATATACTTGCCAGTGATCTGTTCAGAGATCAGCAATATGAATGGGGCATTACTTGGTCAGCAGTGTTAATGTGGATGTGGTTTGTAGAGGGGGCAGCAGTCTGGGAGCTGTGAGTACAAATTTGAAAATCCTACCTATACCCCTGCTTATCAGTGTGTTTTAGTGTGGGTCTCAGTGAAAACTATTATAAGGGAGCTGTCCGAAGAGTTAAATGTATTCTTCTCAGGAGAAGTAGATATAACACCAAGCTTTGCACACATTTACAAGTTTCCTATGCTGAGCATTGAATGTTCTACTTATCTAGTTATAAATCAAGACAGTATAGCATTAGTCTCAAGTGCCACAGAAAAAGTCTGACTCCTAAGAGAGAAAGAGTGCATTTTTGTCAATATGTTCTTGTCAGTGTGTTTCAGTGAGGATGTCAATAAAAGGTGGGATAAGTGCACTGTCTAAAGAGTAAAATGTATTAATCTCAGTGGAGGCAGATACAGCACCACGTATTTCATACACTCACACAAACACACACAAAAGTTTCCAGTGCTAAGCATTGAACTTTTTACCTATCTACTTACACAAGCTAGAGAGCACTGTATTAATTGCAAGCACCACAAGAGAAGATTGACTTTAACAGTGTGAAATAACACATTTGCACTTCTTGAAAATCTCGTGTTTGGAGCAGCTGGCACTACAGAGTGAAATAATAGGTAAGAGAGTGCTACAAAACAGAAGACATAAGCAGGACAATAGCGTAATAACTTTGCTTGTTGTTGCTGCAGTCCTTTTGCAAAAGATGTCTTGTTGCACTATTCCAATGGTATTTAATAAAATGCTGTATTGAATAAAAGTACAGATGTTTGCAATTAAATATATGAAAGTAATATGAAATGTCAAGAATGAATACTTTGACCTATATCTGCAATTGAACCAATGGCCCTATGCAAAGCCATCAAACTACAAACTAGGTAATTACCTCAGCAAGCCACATAGTAACTTCTAATTCATTACATCCAGCAACCTATAAACTGTTACATTAACTGTTTCACAATATTGCCTTTGTTCTACCTTTACTCGGTATTCTCATAGCGCAGACGATTTAAGCAAATGTGTGCACAAATAACCAGACCACTGCAGATTAAATTAAAATCATCAGCTTTTGTAATAAAAAATTGAACATAGCTTACTGTCTATCAGTACTGCTGTGCTATGTCAATCTTATGGAAATGATGAGTACATAAAGTGAAGGCTTTTCCATGGGCCATTTCTGACCATGTGGGTTGTGTTAATCTATTTTTGACCAGATTAAATGTGTGAAGAAGGGGTGAATAAGACAGTGGTAAAAATAGGGTTGGCAAGCAGAGGTCAGAGTAGGACACAAGAGGAAAGAATACAGGAATTTGCAAAAGGATCATGGGAGAGCACCATAGTTATCCACTTCTTCACAACATAAATGTACAACTCTACACAGAATTTCATGACTTTGGAGAGTTACCACAACAGTGATGGGTGACAACAACAGAATAATATTGCACATCCAATTGGACAAAACCATTTGTGTCATGATGATGCACAGGTGAAGTGGAGAGCTGTGTATAGATTGTAATTTTTTTGTGGGACAGGTGCCTATTTTTACAGGTTGGGGTATGTTATATACATACATCACAAGACATAACTGTCCTAAATACATAGTATGGATATGCAATGAGTTGTGATCATTATAACAAAAGTAATGTGCCCAATGTACGTATACAAGTGAATTTTATGTTACATATCATCCTTGTCAAAATTAGGAAATTGGACATACATTAGCTTGAGGTTATATGTGAAACATTAATGATATATGCTAAGAAGAAGAGTTTCCTTATGCAAGCATTACTGGTAAATTGCTTGCAAGAAACATGTTAAGATTATTTGTTTTCTTTACTGTTACAGTCCTAATTAATCAAAATGTTGAGAGAAATGGGATTTTCTCTCCCTTTGTAAAAGTATCTTTTAGTTGGATCTGAACCCTTAATCACTGTGTCCTTTATTTAAGCTCACTGCAATTACACCTTGCAACATACAAATAGGTATGTGACAGCTGAAATTTCTCCAGTCAGTGCTACCCAGAGTGATAAAGAAAGTGCACCATTGCCAGGTCTGTTTGCACTTCATATGTTGACCTAAACTATATATTTTAACTTTATACCTTAAGTAGGGAACCATGTTTACATGCTGCCAAGCACAGAGCAAAGGCATATTAAAATGACAAAAAGGTACACATTGTGAACAATTGCAATATGATCACTAAATAGGATTTGAGCAGTACTTTGTATGCTTTATTTCTTTCAATTCACTTCAGTTATACCTTGTGCCACAGAACTGAACATCTGTCAGGTGCATACTCTGCAGTAAGTACTATCCATGTTGCTGAGGACTGTACAATGGAGCCAGGCATATTTGCTCTACATAAGGGAGCCTAAACTAAACTTATCACTTGTTTTCTTAGTCAGAGAACTGTTTCTGTGAGCTGCTGAGTGGAGTACAAATGAATCAGGCACTGGAAGAAAATATATGATAGAAAAAAAGCTGGAAGAAACTGAAATGCAATCAGTTGGTATATGTAATGATGACCACAGTCAGAAGTGCATTAAATTGACACATTCATTCTTTTGAAATAGGTTCATAGTTTCATATGTGTAGACTAGGCTAACAGCCAATAGGGCCCTTAAAATCCTAGCTGTGCAAAACAAATCTGACCCACAAATTTGATTTATAGAGGTGATTCACTGACTGCCTCTATCCATCAGAGACATAAGAGCCAGACCAGGGGTGAAATGCTGATTACCCATCCACTGTTCCAATTTTCTTTTAAATATGTATAGGGAGGAGCTCTGCTTCACATAGATATGGAGCCTGTTCCAGAGAATGGGAATTCTCTGGGAAATGTATCTGTATATCCAATATGTCCTATTTATGTTGCAATGAAAATTCTTTACTATCCTTAAGGCTGGAAAATGACATTTCCTTGGTACAAGGTTTCATTGTTTAATCTAGTAGTTCTGATGTTGTTTGTTTTATGGAGATGTGAAAGATTCATCAAAATAGGGTCCAGGGATGCCTTGTATGACAGGCAAACATCACCTCTCCGAAGTTTGTATGTTTCTAAGTAAAGAGACAGGGCTTTGCAGAGATCGGTGTAGGACATTGTGTTGACTACCTGTATTCTTTTTGTAAGGAAACTTTGTGGATGTTCTGATTGCTGCATGTGTCAGTCAGGCACATACTGAAGGGAACATTATATTATATGATAGGTCTAATAAAGGCTGAGTACAGTAGTACGATGACCTCTCTGGACTTAGATGCCCTGAACTTGCTTATAAGGTGAGCATCATAGAAGGATTTTCTTACTACCTTGGATACATGTTGGTCAAGGCTAGGTTACTATGTATGAGTTACCAGATCCATGACTAGTGAATCAACTTTTAAGGGTGCTTTTGTGATGATGTAATTACCTGGGGTGGCAGACTTCCGAAAACTTAATGTTATGCATTTCTTGGTATCGAGTTTTAATCCATGGCTTTGGCACCAAACGTCTGTCTGTATTAGACCTTCCTGAAGGTTGTTCTCCTCTTGGGAGGATTCAATGACTGCTCTCAGTTTGCAATCATCTGCAAACTTGGTTAGCCAGAGGCCTTTGACATTGGCTTTAACATCTGAGAAGTAGATGCCATAGATGTGTGGACCTAGCACAGAGGTCTGAGGGACTCCAGGGATGACCAGTCTCTTAATGGAGGTGATCTCACTGATTCTAACTTTCATGGTCCTATCAGTGAGCCAGCTAGCTATCTGGCATGTTATAAAGGGTTCATACCTAGTTCTGTAAATTTGTTGACTATGTCTGAAAGGGGTATTGTGTCAATTGCCTTAGCCAGATCTAGGCTGACAGTATGTAAAGTTTTCTCCCTCATCCATTGCCTTACTGACTTTTTCAAAGAAGTCCACCAGATCAGGAAACATGACTTTTCTCTGATAAAGGTAAACTGAGAAGGATCCAGTGTCTTGAGATCTCTAGTGTCCTTGTTGATAATTTGCCTGATAAATATTTCCATGGTTTTGCAAATAAGACTAGTCAGACTAAAGTGATTGCAGTTTCCAGTAACTGTTGGAGGTCTTCCCTTATGATAGGGGATGACCATTGCTGTCCTCCATTAATGTAGTACAAAGTCTGCTTTAAGACTATAGTTAAATAATGACTCCAGGGGTCCTGATAAGTCATATTGTAGACTATTTATGAGGCATCCTGGGATGTTATTGGAGTCTAATGAGACAGTGTTCCTGGCTTTAGTGAATGCAGCCAGTACATGCTCCCTAGTGACAGTTGGAGGAGTTATGTTTGAGGGTATTATTGTGGAAATGGTTGGGGATGAAAGGAGGGTAAAAACATTTCATTCTAACATCAGAAATGCACTTTGTGGAGCACATTTTCAGACTTTTAGTTAAGGATAAATAATGTGGAAGTGAACATATAAAAGTTCATATGTTGCTAGCAATACGGACAATATTTGATTTTTAAACAACACAACAGTATCACAAAATGTGCTAAACAATGTTAAACATAAACATAAATATAAACAAAATGTGAAAAACAACTCTTTTGGAATAACAACTTGAAGATATATGAAGTGAATCATGGTGTATATATAGCAATGTGCAGAGCTACAATTGCATTTCACTGATACATTCAGCCTTCTCACATCTCCTTACCACATCAGTATTATCATGTATGTCTCATAATATCAGTACTTTAATTAATACCATGGGCATGGGAAAGGAAACAAGGAACAAAAGAAATGATTTTATTCATGCAGCACACACAATTAATATTGACATAATTTGAAATGATTATCTGGCTCTCACTTTTAATCAATACTGACCATACTTGAGTTTCTCGTAACACATTCATACACCAAAATGAGTATCACAATTTAGTATGATCTCCATCAGTATTTGAACCCTTCACACTTCCCACTTCATACATTAACCTTCATGACTTCTCCCAGACCATCACCTCCCCAACCAGAATTAACAAACCAAACCAAAAAGAGAGCACCTTAGATTGGATACTCATTAATAATCATCACCAAACTTATAGAGTAGGTATTTTCCCTAACGATATAAGTGACCACTGCATGACCTATATAATCAGGCAAAGAGTAGATATCTCTCACCCAATAGCATGCAGGACTATACATTCCAACAAACAATTTAACCAAACTCTCTCCCAAAGCGAACTTAGTGCCTGTGATTGGACTAATCTAAAAACTATCCCATTAGAGGAGGCTGTCCAATACTTTAACTCTAAATTCTTAACTATCCTAGACCAGCATGCACCCAAACGTAAAATAAGAATCAAGGCAAAACCAGCCCCATGACTCTCCAAAGATAGCAGGCAGAAAATCCTACTCCGAAATAAAGCCTGGACTAAGTGGCAAACTACTAAAAGCACATCTGATCAACAAACATTTAGACAACTGAGAAACACAGCTGAAAAAATCTGTACTTTTAGACAAAAAAAAACATTTACTGTAAAATACAGAAAACACACCAAAATAACCCTCAATGATTCTGGGCACGTATTAATAAACTGCTTTACCCAGGACACTCCAGTACATCAACCCCTATAGGAGCTAATTGTGACACTCCCTTCCAAACTGCAAATAATTTTAACTCCTTCACAGAAACCATCCAATCTCTAGCCAGTCAGCTACCCCTGACACTTCCAGCCTACAAACTCCAATGCTTAGCACACTGCCTACCTTCCTACTACAACCCATCTCTACTAATTTCATTTTCAAACTCCTAGCTAAACTTAAGCCTTGTACCCCTTCTGCTGACCAGATTCCTGCTGAATATCTGCAAAAAGCAGCTAAAGCAGTAGCTTATCCTATTGCCATCCTTATAAATATAACCATTAAGAAATGTTCCAGCCCTGCCATCTGGAAAATATCACACATCATCCCCTACACAAAGGTGGTAACTCCAATGACTATTCAAACTATCGGCATATAGCCCTTCTATCCCCCCTAGCAAAAATAATGGAAAAATGCATTCGTCATTAACTCATAGGCTATCTCACTCAACACAACATACTAGCCAAATGCCAACATGGCTTTAGGCCATATCATGGTACCACTACTGCCCTCTTAGCCTTTACTGACACCATTAATAGATTCTACAATAACAACAAACTCTCTTCAGCTCTTTTCATTGATCTTTCAAAGTCTTTTGATATGGTAAACCACTCATTGCTTATTTATCTTCTCAAATCACTTTCCCTAGATTCTCTATCTGTAAAATGGTTCATTTCCTACCTGAGCAACAGTCAACAGGCAGTGCTCTGGGAGAATAAACTATTATCTCACCTGCCAGTCACACTGGGTATACCCCAGGGCTCCATTCTAGGTCCTCTCTTATTTTAAATTTTCATTAATGATCGCTACCTAGCTATTCCCAATGCGACTTGTATACAATATGCAGATGATTGGACATTAATCTGTACAGCCAAATCTGCATCTGAACTGCAATCCTAAACCCAGAAGGTATTTAAAATAGTTGAGACATGGTTTTCGAAGCGGTGCCTCCTTTTGAATCCCAAAAAAACTAAACTCCTGCTCTTTACTCCTACTCACAGGTCAATACAATAGATTTCTCAGTAATCTCTAATAATGGCACCCTCATATCACCAGACTCTACTACCAAACTCCTAGGGATTACAATAGACAACAACCTTAACTTTGATACCCATATTAACAACATTATAAAATCAGTTAACAGAAAAATTGCCGCCCTGTATAAAATTAAACCCTTCTTAACACCAACAGCAAGAACTACCATTGCCCACGCCCATCTAATCTCTACTCTTCTCTATGCCTCACCAATATATAGCAACCTTTCCAAAGATAATCTTCTCAAACTAGCTACCTCCTATAACAGCAGAGCCAGATTTGCCACTGGTAATCCTTTCCGAACACATCACTATCATAATCTCAAACAGCTCGGGTGGCTTGAACTACAAAATCATCTGCAAATCAACCAACTTACTACTGCCCATAAGATCCTTTACCAACCTAACAATACTCCAATACTCTTAGACCTCATAACCCCTTATAGAAATCTTAACACCCTGCTTTCATCAAATAAACTACTAATTAACATCAATAAGGCTAACAACATAGCAGGTGACTCTCTGTTCTCAAATACAGCTGGGAAAAAGTGGAACCTTCTACCTAGTGAACTTACTTCCCTTCCTCCTTATCACTCTTCAAACAAAAAATTAAAATCTTCCTGAAAACACACTGGCTTTGTCCTTGTAGTAACTCTGACTAAACAATCATTATTGCTTCTAGTATATTTACTAACTCCACTCACTCTTCTAATTACTGTGCTTTAGTGCAACATGAAAGTACATATGCAGAAATTTGAAGCTGTATTAGCTACTAGTATATGTAAATAATTTGCTCTAAATATTGTAAATAGTTTTTATGAAATGTGTAGAAATATTTAATCTATGTCTGTTTTTTTTTGTAACATTATTGATCTTGTCTGTTCATGTTGTCGTGGAGCTTATCTCCCCAGGCCTCTACTGAAAATGGACATATATCCAGTTAGACTAGCCCGGTCAACAAATGTAAAATAAAAAAATAAATAAATAAACCCTGCATCTCCAATATTTTTTCTAAGCTCAATACATTTACACATCATGCAACAGGGATAATAGTATGACAAGTTTAATTTCTTTGGTCAGTACTGCCTATACTGCTGAAGAAAGTGCAACATGTCCAATCTTAATTGCTCTATTGATGGTAGTCCAAGTAAAATTTATCAGCTTACATTTTCAGCAATAAACTGCCTTTCAGTGCTATTTCCCACTGCCAGTGAATGGAGAGCAATGCCATAAGTTACACAAACAAAGGGAAACAAGTTGAAAACAAGTACTTTAAATGTGCACTTCCTATGATTAATCAACTTGTATGGATTTGAACCCTCAAACAATGTAACAACAATCATTAAAGAGTCTTTCCCATATTTGCTTCAGACAAAGACATATATTTGCACAGAGAAAAGGTGTTTAAATCTACTGATAATATGACATTGTTTCAAGTCACATTGAAAGTACAAAAGAATGAGTTATAAAAGTTGTCCTTTCTCATTTGACAGTAAATACCTGGATGATTGTGATATTGTCAATAGTTAGGATAGTACTGTAGTCACACAATATTAAACAAAGACTGCAAACACTACAGGTGTATTCCTCTCTTTCTTTATAGTGCCGCATTCCCTTGTCTATGCTTTCTTCAATGCAATTATATCTCTGTTTTATTGTATGTGTTACCTGTATCAGTGCATAAAGTACTCCCTTGAATATAAACAAGATTCCAACTAAGGGACAATAACTGTGGTCATTAAATGCAGCATTTGAATGTTAGGAATGCTGAAACCCTAACTGTTCCTGCAGTCAGAGTAATCAAAGACACCTGCAAGCCATTAGCATGTAACACTTCTCAATGATCATCCTTGCAGTGCTAGGGCATGTGCACATAATGGGGTAGCTCCTTACACCATGTTTACATTCCCTACACTTAGTGCAGATTGTTGTATTCAGAAATGTTAATGATTTAAAATTTCATTTGCATACTCACAGTGCTCACAGGGCTGATTCTCACTATACAAAGATAATTGTGTTGGTAACACCCTTGTCTCATACTGCAGAGACTGTTTGAATCCAGAGAGCTCGATACTGCTTAATAAACACAACTTTTGGAGAATTGTCAACTTTCTACACTGCTGTATTGTCAAGGCATGCTACTTTTCCTTAAAAAATGCTTTGAGTGTAATATTCAAAGGTGAATTGCCCTGGTCGTTCACAAGTAATTTTTAGCTTAATGTTTTTTTTTCTATATCCCTGTATTTTGGCAAAGCCATGTCTGCATTCCAAAAAGTATGCATCAGAATTCAACATGACATATTTTTTAGATTGCATTTAACTGTTGTCTGCACAGTCATTGCAGATGAAATACTATTATTTTGTAGGAAGGTCTGGTATTCTTACGGGGGTTACTTGACAGAAAAAAAAAATAACATTTGTGGATTTCTACCTGCATGACCTCCACAGCAGTGGAGATGACACTTATAATAGTTGTCTTACATTGATAATGCTATATTGACAATTTTTGTCATCAATGCTGCAATGTATTACACAGCTAAACATATGTTATCTGCGTTACAGAACTATTATAGATTGTTTTTGATATTTTATTTAGAATTTTTTGGGGTGGGTGCTGTACTAACTTGTGTGTATTCACAGGAAGCATTAGCTTTTAAATTGTATGCATGATGGATGCATGTATTGACACAATAATTGAATTCATAGTCATCCTGTCTGTGTATTATATACTTAATTATGTGCCTGTTTTCTGTTTCATTTCATACAGGGATATCACACCCAAGAAGAAATATGTACCTTGCAAGCAATGATACAGTGATGCAGGAAATGAAGTCATTATCCAGGCCTCAAGTTACAATGGAGTTTTTCTGTTAAGGAGAGATAGAGATGACCAACCTACCCAAGACAGGATATGGCAGCAGGTGGTTTATGACAGTAATGCTGTCAGAGGTCATGGGAAAACTTACTGACAAATTCAACACCAGACAAGTGATATGATAACCTCTGCCTGTTGTAGGGTGGCTGCAATTGCCTGGGAAGTTGTGGCTATGGGAGATGGTCCTACTACCGAACCACCACAAACTGAAACAGAGGAGTTCTTGTCCACCATCAGAGATCTAGATAGCTCAGCAGAGGGTTCCCACAGAATCCTTGATGTTGGTGCTGATGTGGGCGACAGACCCAGAGTTTCATAAGCAGGCTTTCCAGGTATGCAAAATGCAAGTGTCATTCTTATATCTTTATATGCATATATCTTAGATGTTTGATCTATACAGAGCCAGTGATAAGTGTGTGTCAGATGACACAGTAATGGAGAAATAGATGAGGGTGTTAGAGGGGAATCCGACTTGTAATATATTTTTGTATGAGAACAATTTTAATCTGGACATGTGAAGAGGATTGTTCCCTTTTGTTTCACTTGCATTGTAATACTTATCAGCCCTCTTTCCTTTCTCTTCCTCATATACGTAGCCATCCGGATTGCAGGCTGCCAGCCCACCTGCACATAGTAAGCACATATTTGTTTATTAATGTGTTTAAGGTAGATTCAGGTCTATATATGATTAAAATGTATGCTGTTTTAGCATCTATTAGAGCTTAATATACGTTATGTGTAAAGGAAATATGTCATCAATTTTATTCTCTGTTTCTCTGTTTGTTGTGTTTATTGTTTTTATCATAGGTGATCCTGAATGTGGCACTGTTAAACTCCGACCACCTGATGTCAGAGTATCAGTAGGCTCTGATGATGATGGGGCTGATTAACAGGCACATTCCTGGGGTGCAGAGGGTCATTCTGACACTGAGGTTGTGACATCTACACCCCCTACCCATATTTAGAACACAGTCAGTATGTCTACTCATACTCATGACATGGAGACTTCTGATATAGGGCAGGTTGAAGGTAACAGAGTTGATCAGGGTAGTGTGGTTTCCCTAGTTGCAGAGTTGGTTTCTTCTACCCAAAGCGATTGTGAGGGTGTGGTGCCACACAGGAAAGTTGGTAGAGGTGCTTAGAGGAGGCCTGCTGTTCACCCTCCTCCTGATGCTGGTGTGTTATTAGGTGCCACCAGATGTATGTGTAAGGTCATAGTGGAAGCACAGGCAAGTTCCACCAGGGCCTCAAAATACACAGTGCATGTACTAAACATCATGCATTATGACTTGAGTGACTCCCTGAACCATGTGGTTGACTCCTTGGACAGGATGAATGACACACTGGATTGGGAAGTGACTGTTATTGAATGTCTGCTGGTGGAGGGTGGGCATCCATGTGGTTGAAGAGCTGCTACATCATCAGGTGTTAGCAGACATGGCCATGTATGATCCTGGTCCAATAGTGACACTACATCCACTGCTCCATCAATGATTGCTGTGTATACACATAGGCATTCTAGGCCATAGAATCATGGTCCTAGATATAGCCATGAAGAGAACATGTCCAGCAGACATCACTTATATTCAGGTAGTACCTTAAATTCTAACCAGGGCCATGGAAGTAGCAGTGCACATCCTGGCAGAGGTGATTCTCGTGCTCGGGGATGATGATATTGAACTGACTACTCTACCATGCACAGCTCTCACCTGTTCAAAATGACAGGATGTAGAGCTAGCACAGTGCTTGATTGTGTCCATGCAGACACACACACACACACACACACACACACACACACACACACACACACACACACACACACACACACACAGTGAAAACAAAAATTGCCCATTCTACCTTACACACATGCAAGCTATCTAAACAGTACTGTTGAGTGCTATACATTTGTTGTTACTGACTTTCAGCACTATATACTCTGATAAATACATGTGCTTCTTACTTGGACACACTCACTTCTTTGGTGTCAGCCTTGTCCTATTACCACCCCACCCCCTTACACTGTACAAATGATGATGACTCTGCCTTGCCCTTTGCATGTGTCATTGTGAGTTAGGGTTGTGATGCAAACAGTGGATAGCTAATAACTTTGGCAATATAAACATGTGCTAAAGAGGTCTTTTGGCCACCCCTACATTGCTTCCTAATTGATATACTATAACAAATCAGATTTATATATGACAGAATGAATTACTTTTATCCTATGTATTGTGTCTGTAACAGTGCTTTAATTTGTTTAATATAACAGCTTTTCTGTATGTATGTATGGCTTTTCTCCCTGGACTTCTGCTGAAAATGGACAAGTATCCAGTCGGACTACCCCAGTCAACAAATGTAAAATAAATAAATAAATAAAATGCTTCTTATTCACAAGCTTGCATTTATCAAATATGTATTGCTTAAGATAAGTTTTTGATGTTTTGTTCCTATTCATGTGTGCATGATTTTCTCTATAATAGTGGAACTTCATTGTGTTTCAGTTATTATTGTCATTAAAGCAGTGGAAGCATTAGGCACTTCAGTCTTGCTTCTTGGTATATCTGTGCAAATGAGGGTATAATAGACCTGTTCCATGTTTTATACACAGTGGCCAATTGAAATGTCTGATGCCCAGTATTTGCTCTGATACATAACTGTATATTGCAAAAATCAAACATAGCAGATATTATTGAAATAACTGCATACCTCAGACAAGTGTTTCACTTAGGGGCATATATATATTTCCATATGAGAATAATCAGTTATTATATATTTTTTCTTTACAGGTTCCACACTTACCTTGTCATTACTGTAGGTACAAATTGTGTACTTAGGAGATGTCCCTGCCTGATGCCATCAGAGCCCAGCCATTACATAGTTAAGTAAAGGTTGTGGCATCTGACAGGCATCAATTTTTCAATTTGTAAGTGGGCAGGATCTTAGGCTTTGTCCCATATAGTGATTTTCTGTGCTATCCTTTGCATCTTTAGCCAGAGCCAGGGCATACTGTGCACACCTCCATGTGACAGAACCATCTACTGCTGGTGGTTCTCCCTCAGACTCCTCATCTGTACCTCTTGCTCCTCCTGCTGGAAACTGCCTGGGCTACCTGCAGAGACATTGTAGATGATCCCATGGGCATTACAGACAACCTGACATTTTATACAGTGAAAACCTTTTCTGTTAATAGAACTCCTTCCCTATTCACCAAGTGGGTCTTTTATTTATATGTGTGTGCAATCTGTGGCCTCCAAAACTTCAGAGAAGTGTGCTATTGCATAAAATGACTGCATAGTTTTATTCTGCCCCCCCCCCCATGGGGTTTGTGTGAAAATGATATGATCCCTTGCATGCAGTAGCATTGCATTTAAAAACTGACATAATATTCTGGAAACTGATGCCTGTGGCAACCCTAATATATTCCTTGTGGGTCTCTGGAAAATACCAGTAGCTATTATATGCAAAGCTAGACATACTTTTGTTTCCAGTGATATGGGTTCTCCACCAAATCCATGTGGCCTAAGGTAGGGGCGGCAGAAGTTGCATATTTACACCAGTATTCCCCTGCCTACCCTGTATCTCTCAGCAATTTCTGTGTCATGCAGTCCCATGATAAGTCAAATAGGATATAACCACCCTTCTTCTTCTTGACCAAGGTTTGGCAGCAGCAGAAAAATAATAGCAGGAGCAGCAGCCCCTAACATGCTTTTTTTCTAACTGTAATCGTGCTGTATTGCAAAGAGTTTTGGTGTTCAGGGCAAAAGGCTACATTGAGTATGCATGATTGTTTTATAGCTTCCTGAATAGATCTACCTCGTTCGATCAGCTAATTAGAATGTACTTCAGTTCTATATATTGACATTAGCATATTCTGCTGTTTATCTTTATTTGGCAGCTGTGTACATCATGTTGAGCTGTTTAATGAATACAAAATAGCGTGCTTCATGTAGCTGTTAATGAATCTGGCCCAGTGAGTGCACTGACTATGACATGGCTCTCAATCATCCTGAACTCCTTGGTGGCACCCATTTTTAAGCTTAAATAAACTTAATCTCCTGAGTTGCCAGTTTGTGAGATTTTTCCCCCTGAAATTTGCAGTAAAGCAACCGCTGTTCTTGCTGTAGTTTCTTAACCAATCAGAACATTGCTTTACTGGATCTTATTTACATCTTGTAGGCCCGTTTCTCCATTTCTAGTTTTGTATACGCAGAAGCATGGACCTGATGTGCTTTTCTCTTCAGTTAGGTCTGCTCAGTCTGCATATAAGCAGGGCATAATGGAGGAGCTTGTATGGAGTTTGTCTCTTCGTGAAGCTGAACTGAACATCTGGACATCTGCAGCCAGGGAGATGTGAAGAGCAGGACCATCTGGAAAGTAGAAGCTGTAATAAGAATTAACTGCCTGCCTGCCATGCTCAAAAAGAAGATTGAAGGAAGGGAAGGATTCACTGCTGCCTGCTGTACCTGAGGATAATGATTCAACTTTAGGAAGAGCAGGATCGGATCAGTTCTGTAAAAGTGGAGAGGAGCTGGTCCTGTTGAAGTGGCTGAATTTTTTCACATTACATCTGAATCTTATTTCTGTGCTAATTTTTGAAGATTGTTGGTAAGTTTAAAGTTTATAAAATGCTAGGAGATAATATGTAACATCTGTTTCCACCCCCTCCCCATCTTATGCTTCATCCAGATTTTGTGTGCTACTAGTAGATGTATAGTTTTTTATATTTTTGTTATCTGGTTTCAGAATACTTGCTAACACACTGTTATTCCAGCATTTTTCTATGTGTATAGGATCAATAGTTAAAATGTGTCCCTATGCTTTTGGTCCATATGATTTTATGCTTTATCCAGATTTCCTGTTTTTTTTTTTTTTACATTATTGATCTGTTCCTCTTAAAATGTGGTGTTCTGTGGCAAATCACTGAATGAAGTCATTAATGACAGATATTTGAGTTTCAGAACTGCATACCCTTCAAACCATGCTTGCTAAAACATATCCTGTTATTCCTGTATTTTTTTTAAGTTTATAGGAGCAAGATTTAAAATGTATGCTTGGTCATTTGTCCCGACCCCATACGTTCTATATTCTTTTTTTTTTGTCTACTCCTCTAAAAATGTGGAGTTTTCTGGCAAATCACTGACTTAAATCACTAATGACAGACATTTGAGTCTCAGAACCACATATCCTTCAGAGAATGCTTGCTAACATATATCTTGTTATTCCTGTATTTTTCTAAGTTTATAGGTAAGACTTAAAATGTATCTTTTTGGTCCTTTGCCTCCCACCCCGTTATGTTACGCTTCATCCAGATTTCTTGTGCTCTAAAATGATATGCTTTCTTTGTGTAATTGAATATATGGGTGGGCCCATTAATGTGATTATTTCAGTATGCATATATTATGTTAATTAGGTGTCCCTGATTGTCCCAGATTTTAAAGTCTTGTGTTCCTGATTCTCTCATATGGAGGTTGAGGGGTATGGACTATGACAATTGAAAAGAAGGGTTTTTACTGATAGCATTGCTCGTATTTTTTAACAGTGTTTGCTGTTCACAGAATCTTTGCCTTTGTTTGACTTGTGTTTTGTAGTTTAATTTTTTTTTTTTTTAGAAAAAGCTCTAGAATGTAAGAATGTATGCACGCTGCTACATGTATGACATTCCCTAGATCAGAGGTGTTGATGCAAGCAATAATGCCTGACATGGTGTGTGTTAATATGTATGATGGAGGGCTACTACACCCCTGGAAGGCTATTAATTCCACATTAACACACACCCTGGAGGGCATTATTGCGCTTAGAGAATGGATTTTCTTTAAAATTGTTGTGTTTTACTTGCTTATTTATTTTTTAAGTACCATATTATTTTTTTATATATTTTTAATGTAAAATAGTTCCTCTGCCTAATGTTAGTTCTGGGATCATCTTCCCACCTAGTTCAGGCTTTCTCACTTCTGGCCACTTCACTGATAGTTTATGTCGGCATTGTCAGCTGGCTATTGATCTTGGCTTGCCTGCTCCATTCCACACTCACTACATTCGAGCTTCACTCCACTCCCTTACCTTGCTCCCACTTCCTATCCACTCCCACTATATTCCAGTTTATAGACACAAAACCACACCCCCAACCCACATCCCACCCACCACCTCAACTAATTGCAAAATAACAACACAATTGCAAACATTAGCAAGCTCCCACCCTCCACTTACCAAGTCCTCCTACCAAACTCTATACCCCCATACTATCACTGCCAACCAAACCGCAGGATCAGATCAGTTCTGTAAAAGTGGAGAGGAGCTGGTCCTGCTGAAGTGGCTGCATTTTTTCACATTATGTCTGAATCTTAATTCTCTGCTAATTTTTGAAGATTGTTGGTAAGTTTAAAGTATGTAAAATGCTAGGAGATAATATGTACCATCTGTTTGCCCCCCCCCCCATCTTATGCTTCATCCAGATTTTGTGTGCTACTTGTAGATGTATAGTTTTTTATGTGTTGTTATCTGGTTTCAGAATACTTGCTAACACACTGTTTTTCCAGCATTTTTATAAGTGTATAGGAGCAATATTTAAAATGTGTCCCTATGCTTTTGGTCCATATGATTTTATGTTTATCCAGATTTCCTGTTTTTGTTTTTTTTTTTTTTTTTTTTTTACATTATTGATCTGTTCCTCTTACAATGTGGTGTGCTGTGGCAAATCACTGAATGAAGTTATTAATGACAGATATTTGAGTTTCATAATTGCATACCCTTCAAAGCATGCTTGCGAATACATATCCTGTCATTCTTGTATTTTTTTTAAGTTTATAGGAGCAAGATTTAAAATGTATGCTTGGGCATTTGTCCCGACCCTATAAGTTCTATGTTCTTTTTTTTTTTTTTGTCTACTCCTCTAAAAATGAGAAGTTTTCTGCAAATCACTGACTGAAGTCACTAATGGCAGACATTTGAGTTTCAGAACCACATATCCTTCAGACAATGCTTGCTAACATATATCTTGTTATTCCTGTATTTTTCTAAGTTTATAGACATAAGCAGAGCTCTCAACCTTCCATCTCCAAAATGAGGAACGCTAGCCCTCATAATGTGGACAAATGGGAAAAATATGGAACACATACTAATGGCTTACAAACAACTTCAACTAGGAAGGTCTTGGGATGGTTAAAATAGGCTGGTTTTACATATAAAGAATATATTTTAATGAATTAATATGATTTATTTCTATTTATCATTGATTTCACTTTAAAAAATTCCTAACACTGAAAGTGTGACAGACTCTTTCAATATGGAACTTTGAGGAACTTTGAGGAACATGAACTTTTTAAGACCCCAAATGAGGTACATTCCTTGTAATGAGGTACACTTACAGAGGTATGGGTGTAAGTCTTAAAATGTATCTGTTTGGTCCTTTGCCTCCCACCCCATTATTTTCCGCTTCATCCAGATTTCTTGTGCTCTAAAATGATACATGTTCTTTGTGTAATTGAATGTGTGGTTGGGCCCATTAATGTGATTATTTGAATATGTATATATTATGTTAATTAGGTGTCCCTGATTGTCCCTTATTTTAAAGTCTTGTGTCCCTGATTCTCTCAAATGGAGGTTGAGGGGTATGGACTATGACAATTGAAAAGAAGGGTTTTTACTGATAGCATTGCTTGTATTTTTGAACAGTATTTGCTGTTCACAGAATCTTTGCCTTTGTTTGACTTGTGTTTTGTAGTTTAATTTTTTTTTTTTTTTTTAGAAAAAGCTGTAGAATGTAAGAATGTATGCAGGCTGCTACATGTGTGACATTCCATAGATCAGAGGTGTTGATGCAAGCAATGACGCCTGGCATGGTGTGTGTTAATATGCATGATGGAGTGGAGGGCCACTACACCCCTGGAAGGGTATTAATTGTACATTAACACACACCCTGGAGGGCATTATTGTGCTTAGAGAATGGATTTTCTTTAAAATTGTTGTGTTTTACTTGCTTATTTATTTTTAAGTACCATATTATTTTTCTATATATTTTTAATGTAAAATAGTTCCTCTGCCTAATGCTTCAAACTTGCTGTAGTATATGTTAATGGCCTTGGAGGAAGCATTTTGCAACAAACATATAAAAAATAATAAGCAAGTGAAACAACAATTTTACATACAGCCCATTATCTGTGCCATATACAGTCTCTTCTGCTTTCACACTTGCGCACACATACACACACACACACACACACACACACACACACACACACACACACTCCTCTGCTTTCATACACCCCCCCACACACACACACACACACACACACACACACACACACACACACACACACACACACACACACACACACACACACACACACAAAAATCGCTGTCACTGTCTGTCGGTCTCACTCTCACACACACACACAGACACACGCACAGACACACGCACACACACACACTCCTCTGCTTGCAGACCAACACACACACACACACACACACACACACACACACACACACACACACTCCTCTGCTTGCAGACCAACACACACACACACACACACACACACACACACACACACACACACACACACACACACACACACACACACACACACACACACACACACACACACACACACACACACACACACACACACAACACACACAGTCTTCTCTACTTTCATACATGGATTCACTCATAGAAGACCGTTATCTCTCTCCCTTAATCTCTCTCATACATACAATCTTCTCTGCTTTCATACAGGCATTCAGTCATACAACATCACTCTTGCTTTCTCTCTCACTCTTTCAATCTCTGTCTCTCTCTCTCTCTCTCTCTTTATCTCTCTCACACAGACACATACACACACACACACACACACACACACACACACACACACACACACACACAAATAGTCTTTCTGGTTTCATGCACTCATTCACGCACACATGCAGACAGAAACACAAACACACACTTTTATGTTTTGCTCGATTGATTGCTCTCTCTATTTCTCTCTCTCTTACTCACAAACATGCATACACTCTAACACACATGCTTTATTTTAATACTTTTTATTTTTTTATTTTGCACTCACTAAACAGCAAAAGTGGTGCTTAGCGAGTGTAAAATAACAGCTCTCTCGTTCTCACTTTCACTGACATGCACATGTATACACACACACACACACACACACACACACACACAGACACACACACACACACACACACACACACACACACACACACACACACGCATGCACACACGCACACACACACGCACGCACACACGCACACACACACACCTTTTTTTAGTTGTCTTCTTTTTTTATATTTTACACTTGCTAAACAGCAAAACCGCTGCTTAGCGAGTGTAAAATAATGGCGGCTGCTCTCTTTTCTCAGACAAAGCTTGATATGCTGCCGTGAAGCAGTGGACATGTTTTTCAGTGGGCAATTACTTGTACATGAATACCCTGCTGGGGAGCGTTCATTCTCCAATCAGGGTACTGATGTACAGTTTTCCCATGTTCTAAGATGAATTCAAATAACTGGCTATAATGATGTGTGATGGTAACATGATGTTAAAGAAAAAGATAGTGTATGGTAGAAATAGCCCCTGATCACAAGAAGGCAGATATGGAGGAGTTTTTACAAAGGAATTGTGGTGGTCAAACCAAATTATTAGGACTTAAGATGTTATACTTTGCATCCTTTGAGGGTATGGCTCCAGCTTGATTTGGGGCTGGATAGAGTACTCCTCTCCAAGGTGGCCTTTATTTAATTAAGTTACACACATCAGCTTTGCGTAGCAGTCTGAGAAGCTATTGTCGATAGGGCTGCTCATTAAAAAAAAAAAAAAAAATGTAACGATAGATGT
Source organism: Protopterus annectens (assembly GCF_019279795.1). NCBI lineage: Eukaryota > Metazoa > Chordata > Ceratodontiformes > Protopteridae > Protopterus > Protopterus annectens. The sequence goes on along the minus strand of NC_056731.1, from coordinate 1,433,698,193 downwards.
TAAGGCTGGAATAAATTTAGTCGAAGGTGATTTTCAGTAGGAAAGTCTAGCTGGTTAGAAGGAACAGAGCAACGTCCATGCGAGTTTTGGATTTTGGGTCATAGGTGTCTCCCAATTATAATTTCTAGCTTTGTAATTCTGAGTCTCAGAATTATAAAACTAAAGCAGTAAAAATGCAAGGAGAATAGTGAATGCTGCAAATCTCTGTTCTCCCTTTAAAGTATTTTTTGGAAAGGGGTCCAATAGCCATAACCCCCCCCCCACACACACACACACACACCCATGCCAAGTATATAACTGATTGTACATTCTCCATACATTGTAGAAAATAAACTACTTTGAGACCGACTTTGTATATGCAAGTCCACATTTTCACTCATTTATTTTCACTATCACAGAAATTACACTGAGTTTCAGAATAAAATAGGTTACTGTGGTAGGGGCTAAGCAAGTTTTGGGAAGCTGACTAGGCACTCCCATGCCCTGTTGTATGGCATACATTTGTCTCCACTATGCCAGGGTCATGGATGTGAGCTCTGACTTGTTTTTGGGCAGAGATGATGTTACTAAGATGCCATGGGAAACTGATGTCTCATAAGATATCATACATCAAAAGGTAACATCATAACACCAGGTTTTCCACCTGATTCCAGGCTAGAATGCTAAAAGCTGGGACCCAAGAAATTCTGTAGCAGCACATCTCCAGCTTGATTATCATAGCTGCAACTCAGGTCATGCATAATTACTGATATGCCCATAAATCTAAATTTCAACAACCCCCCAGAACCTTTAGGTCTACTTGCAGTTTAAAGAAAACAAATCTACAACAATAACAGGAAATATAAAAACTAAGGGCACTCAAAACCATTAAAATGTTCTCACTGCAGCTGCCCTTAATTTGGTTCTGTTGCTCAGCCTATGTGCTTAATGGCACTGCCCCCTTTCCACTGCCTTTCACTCACATTGTTTTCCCTGTTAGTTCTGGGATCATCTTCCCACCTAGTTCAGGCTTTCTCACTTCTGGCCACTTCACTGATAGTTTATGTCAGCATTGTCAGCTGACTATTGATCTGGGCCTGCCCGCTCCGTTCCGCACTCACTACATTCAGGCTTTACTCCACTCCCTTACCTTGCCCTCACTTCCTACCCACCCCCACTATATTCCAATTTATAGACACAAAACCACACCCCCAACCCACGTCCCACCCACCACCTCAACTAATTGCAAAATAACAATACAATTGCAAACATTAGCAAACTCCCACCCTCCACCTGCGAAGTCCTCCTACCAAACTCTATACCCCCATACTATCACCACCAACCAAACCGCAGGATCGTATCAGTTCTGTAAAAGTGGAGAGGAGCTGGTCCTGCTGAAGTGGCTGAATTTTTTCACATTACGTCTGAATCTTAATTGTCTGCTAATTTTTTGAAGATTGTTGGTACGTTTAAAGTTTGTAAAATGCTAGGAGATAATATGTAACATCTGTTTGTCCCCCCCCCTCCCCATCTTATGCTTCATCCAGATTTTGTGTGCTACTTGTAGATGTATAGCTTTTTATGTGTTGTTATCTGGTTTCAGAATACTTGCTAACACACTGTTATTCCAGCATTTTTCTAAGTGTATAGGAGCAATATTTAAAATGTGTCCCTATGCTTTTGGTACATATGATTTTATGCTTTATCCAGATTTCCTGTTTTTTTTTTGTTTACATTATTGATCTGTTCCTCTTAAAATGTGGTGTGCTGTGGCAAATCACTGAATGAAGTCATTAATGACAGATATTTGAGTTTCAGAATCACATACCCTTCAAAGCATGCTTGTGAATAC